>NC_048218.1:72144375-72148969 GCF_002007445.2 Ailuropoda melanoleuca
GAACGCTGATTTCTCTGAATTTGTTAGCCATGAAAATACTCTGGCCTGATGAGGCTGAAATGCATGCCACGTGAGAAGGAAAAACACGTGTTGGCTTTGGGAGTCTCAGTGATGTTATGTCCCATGTTCTTCACAAAAGGGAAGAGAACAAAGAGAGAAACAAGCTGCCTTCTCAGTTGCAGAATACATGAAACATCCTCCGAGGAAAGAGAAAGGAATGCTGTTATAGTCATTCAGTGCGCAGGCTCACCTCTCCTGTATACATACCTCTCAATCAAAAAAGACAATGATTTGCCTTGAAACCCTGGAGATCCTGACTTTTCATCTGTCTCTGTAACTCCTCATTTCTCCTGCCCAGGTTCTTCAAGCCTCCTCCCGATCACTATAGGTTTTCTCTAACTATTCTGAGCTTCTGTGAACATGCAGTTCAGGAATGGCCCAGCAGCCTTCTTAGTCACAGTGGGGCAGGCTGTCCTGCTTCTCCCTTTTCTCCCTACTCAGGCAGCCATCTTTGGAGCTGGACTGTCACCAGAGCTCTTCCCACCTGCCAGCCCCTCTCAGAAGAAAATCTTACGCCCTTTTTTTCTAGTCTCCCACAGCCTCAGAACATTCCAGCAGCAGATTGTGTGTGTGTGTGTGTGTGTGTGTGTGTGTGTGTGTAGGACATTACTTTTTAAGAGGTTTTATATCATTTTATCCCTTTTGTAAATTAAGTGTCTGCCACTGGATATATACAAGTTCCCCAGCTTTCTGGTGTCACTCATTATTTTATATTGAACTAGAAATGCCCCAACCCCCATTCCATTTACTCCAGGACTTGCCCCCTACAAAACCATCACCCCTCACGCATCATCTCACCTAGCTCTGTACCAGCATGGGCCCTGAAGGCAGGTGGGGAGTGCTTCTAAATTTTTCTCTCCCCTTTTCTTCTTTTTCCAGAGGCCCAATTTCTTTCTTTGGCAAACAACTCCAGCATTCCCATCTTCTGTCTTGCAGAGCATTAATTCTTTTTGAGACCACCCTGATCGCCTAAACTAGCACCAGTCACCCCATCCTTTCACAACCAAAAAGGCCTAGTAAGATCTTCGAGAGCTTTCCTCAGTAGAATTTAGCCACCTTAATATGAACTGTCCCATTCCTATAAAGGGTAGAAGTACCTGGGGTCATTTGGTTTAGGAATTGCTCCCAAATCATATGACTAATTAGTGGCAAAGCCAAGGTTCAAATTCAGTCCTCCTGATCCCCAACCCAATACCTCCTTATATACCCATAATGCTCCTTGATGCAGTCCATCACCTGGGAGAGCTTTATTGTGGGAGGCAGATTGAGAGAGGAAGTAGAGAAGGAACATCTCTGCCAGCTGGTGGTCATGGGCATTTATCAACCTGTGAATCTTTTCCCTTCAGTAAGGAAGTAGGCAATCTGCCGCTCTCCCTTTCTACGCAGTTTTGGCTTTCTCTGGTGACTTTTTAAATCAGAACATTCAAGCTGCCAAAGAACCCTAGAGACCACAGCCCAACAGCCCAATGTTATAAATGAGGAAATTGAGGTCACTGGCCCTTGCGAGCTGCTTAAATGTCCATCTTAAGCAGAACATGCTCATTTTGCCTGTACACAAATTGCTGGACAAGGTACAGTGCGTGTTTTGTCATAAATCTTTAGTAGAGAATTTCCAAGATGGATTTGAATAATGATAGAAAACACAGCAAAACAGCTTAGGTGACAATAGCAATAAGATACACTAGAAACAATTTTGTTGTATAGTGAACTGTGGAGAAAGCACTTTTGCACCTCTTAAAAGTGCTGTCAGGCATTAACTTATTAATCATCAAAGTAGTGCAAAAATCTTATTCAGGAACACCTACTTTCCTAAAGCCACTGAGTGCCAGGAAAAAGAAAGAAATAGTATCACTGTGAACATCTAGATTTGAAAAATAGCTAAGGAGATCAGCAAAAGACTGTATAGATGGTCTTACCACACATGGTGGTAGAACAAATGAACGAAACAGAGGAAGACACCAAGGATCTAGGCTCAGCCTACACCCACTGCGAGGTGGAGTCATTCTGGGCCCAGATCTCTTGAGGACACCAAGCAGAGCTTCTCGCATTAGCTGTGATGGAGGACAGTTGTCAAGCACTCCCACCTAGGCTTTCCAGACTTAGCGAATAAAAATACAGGACACATGGGGTATCCAGGTGGCTCAGTCAGTTAAGCATCAGGCTCTTGATTTCAGCCCAGATCACGACCTCAGGGTTGTGAGATCAAGCCCCACGTTAGGTTCCCCTCTGAGCTTAGAGTCCACTTGAGATTCTCTCTTTCCCTCTCCCTCTGCCCCTCCCCATGCTCACACACCCAGTCTCTCAAATAAATAAATAAATAAATAAATAAATCTTTAAGGAAAATACAGGAGACCCAATTAAACTTGAATTTTTATAGATAAACCTGAGATAATTTTTAGTAGAAATATGTCTCTAAAAATTCTTGGGACATAGTTCTATTAAAATATTATTCATTGTAGTCTGCAATGCAAATTTAATTGGGCATCCTGAATTTTATGTGATAACCCCATTCTCACCCGCAATACCCAAAGAGATGAAATGACTCCACATGTATAGGAATAGCTTGCACCTGTTTGACTCCCCACTGAGTAGGACAACTGGTCTAGACCCTCTTTATTGAGATGCATCCACTGGTCCTATGTTTGGGTGTCAGAGCAAAGTCAAATTGCTATAAACATTTCTAAGCACTGACCCTCGATTTCTATACTTACACACCCCGGACTAGGAACAAACACTTTCCCTACTGTCATTTGTGGAGCAAGCTTTGAGTAACCCTGGGAGGAAAAAGTGAAGTTTCAGCTGCTTCTAGCTCTACCTCTTGCCAGGTGAGCCAGTCTGCTTAGGGCATGAGTCTTCCATAGTCGCCGATGGACTCCAAAATGACAATGACAGTAATCGTGCCTAATGCTGGCTTTGTGCCATGTACAGGCTCAAGTGCCCCACGTACTTGAGATAACAGAAATGGAAAAATGCTTCCACATCCTACAAAACACCAAAGAGAGAGAGATGAAAATTTAAATGTTTGATTTTATCAAGAAGTTGTAATTACAAGACAATTCAGGACTTGTTAGACTCTCTTATACCTATCATAGTATTTAGAGACGCTTTCACATTAAAGCCTACATGAGGGTGGGGGACTGGATGGGTACCTTAATCTTTGAGAGAGTAGTTATTCTAAAGATTTTAAACTATCCCTGATTATGGGGCTTTTTCTTACTTTATGTGATTGCTGTAAGATTCCAAAAAATTATGTGAAATGCTAAATGACTCATCAGTGTCTATTTTCTGTAAGCAAAATGTTAGTGTACTTAAAATTTGTATTTTAAAAGAAAAAAGAAATGTCAATTTTTGCCACTTGACCTGGCAAATTTTGTATATGTATATGTGTGTATACACAAACATATACATACCCATAAAATTTCCAGAATTGAAGAGACTGTGGACACACATACACTTACATAACTTTCTTTTCTTTTCTTTTCTTTTCTTTTCTTTAAGATTTTATTTATTTATTTGAGAGGGAGAACACAAGCAGGGGGAGCAGCAGAAGGAGAAGAAGCAGGCTCCCTGCTAGGCAGGGGGCCCGATGGGAGCCCGAAGCAGGGCTTGATCCCAGGACCCTGGGATCATGACCTGATCTAAAAGTAGATGCTTAACTGACTGAGCCACCCAGGCGCCCTCNCAGAAGGAGAAGAAGCAGGCTCCCTGCTAGGCAGGGGGCCCGATGGGAGCCCGAAGCAGGGCTTGATCCCAGGACCCTGGGATCATGACCTGATCTAAAAGTAGATGCTTAACTGACTGAGCCACCCAGGCGCCCTCACGTATACAACTTTCTTAATCCTAGATCTCACTTCCCTTCTGTCTGCCAATCAAAATCTGCTCCCTGGAAAGGATCTGTTATTATTATTATTATTATTATTATTATTATTATTATTTTGTCCAAGTGTTCAGATTCTATTGGGTGAATTTGGTGGGAATATTTGGATGTTTGTCCTAGGGTTGGGACAACAAAGATTGATCTTACTTGTGTTGTCTAAGGATAGAGAACATAAGGGAGAAATCAAAATTGTAACCCAGGGGGCAACAGAGTAAGTCAAACAAGGCAAAGGCTTAATGGAAGTAGCAAAGTTAACCAACTCTTAGGAGAAACAGCATAAGGGTTAGTTCAAGAAGTTCGGGACTTGTGGAAGACTGTCTGAGAGAGGGCCCCTGTTCTGTGGCTACATGCACAGAATGGGAAGGAAGACAGAACAGCTTCAGGGAACATATTCTGCTGGATAGTAGGTATGAATGATTGAGACTATATTGAGATAACTTAGTGAAATGAATCCAGGTGCTTTTTCTTTTGTATTTCCTCATACAAAACCTTCCCTTTATTCACCAGAAACATCCATTACTTTGGGGGAAGATTGATACAATTGTAATAGAAATACAAAGAGAGTTGGTGCTCAGATTCTGAGCTCCAAGAGAGGTTCTTGATGCCTACTTCACAGGCAATAATTATGAAAGCCAAAGCTTGATGTTTTATATCTTT
>NC_048218.1:72149069-72207212 GCF_002007445.2 Ailuropoda melanoleuca
TTATATCTTAAAGGCAAAGAATAAGTTCTGTAAATCAAAAGGCAAAGCCTTAATGGAACTGAGCACAAACTATATCCACCAACAAAAGACTGAAAAAAGAATATAGGTGACATCAATTTATTATCACAAGAAGGTCCGGGTTATTGAGGACCTCTCTCCTGCCAAAAGCATACAAAAACGTTATACAAATTAAAAAAAAAAATCTAGCTGAACTTGATAAAAAGAAAGTGTACACTTCAACATTCAGAAACCAAGATGGAACTTAAAATAAGACAGGTATCAAAAACAAGATGTGGGGTGCCTGGGTGGTTCAGTCAGTCAAGCATCTGCCTTCAGCTCAGGTCATGATCCCAGGGTCCTGGGATCAAGCCTCACATCAGGCTCCTTGCTCAGTGGGGAGCCTCCTTCTCCTTCTGCCTCAGCCCCTCCCCTGCTTGTGCTCTCTCTCTCCAATAAATAAATAAAATCTTTTAAAAAAAATGTACCAGATGGGACGCCTGGGTAGTGCAGTCGTTAAGCATCTGCCTTCGGCTCAGGGCGTGATCCCGGTATTCCGGGATCCAGTCCCACATCGGGCTCCTCCGCTGGGAGCCTGCTTCTTCCACTCCCACTCCCCCTGCTGTACTCCCTCTCTCACTGGCTGTCTCTCTCTCTGTGTCAAATAAATAAATAAATAATCTTTTTTAAAAAATGTACCAGACAATTAAGAAGAGAATTTTATTTAGGCTATTGTGATAGGGATAAGGTTCATTAATGGGAAACATCTCAAAAAAAAAAAAAAAGGAAAAACATCGAGAGATTTATAGAGGCATATAAACAAAGAGTTATTCCTAAACCTTATGGGGTCATGGGAAGGCTCGATTCTGCTCTAATCTGAGTCACTGAGGAAAGATGGAGGTGGGTTTTATCTTGAAATGTGCCAGCACCTATTGCTAGTCTTTTGTGGCTGGCTGTTTAGAATTAACCTTTCTCTCAGAACATAAAAAGGTTGGGAGGATTTCTTAACTATAATTATTTTCTGGGAGCAGGGCTGAGGTAAAGTTCAACCTTGTCAGCACTCCCTTTCCAAACAAAGAAGAGGCAATCAGAAACCTTCTGATTTCATGAAGCAGGGTCTAACATATAGTCTCTGGCTGTTGGCATTGTTCCTGCAAATCAGTTGAAATAGTTATTTAGAGGTGGCGGCAAAGGTCAGAGTCCTGCTGATCAGACATCTTAAAAGAGGGATCTCCACACTGGAAAGGGGAAATACTATCAAAAAAGGTTGTTTCAAAGTGAAAGCCAGGAGTCCAACCCTGAGGGTACCTGGTACAGTGGATTCCAAGAAGTCAGTGGAGAAAAATCTTTCAGCAACACCCACTCACTGAGTTTCTTGACTCTTTCAAGCTAGGAGGTGCCTGCTCCCAGTGACCATGTCCAGTGTTGGCTCCCTCTCACATAAGGTCCTGCGTGCCCCAAACCTTTCACAGTACTTTCTTTGTGGCTAAGACCGTTGACTCTTCAAGGGGACATCCAGCCCATGCATGGTCTGCTGTGAGAGTGAGGCTCCTATCAAGTTCTCAGGCTTTGGTTCACAGGGACTCTTCAGATCCTTAGGGAAAAGGGCTAGCCTCAACGAAACTTAGAGTCTCAAGAGGGGTCTGAGTCATGTTTTAGTCTTTGTCCTCTGTGACACAGGGTCTAGCAGGAGGGAGAGAGATTAGAAATGTAATCTTGGAGGGCTGGGATCAGATACTGAAGAAAACTGGCAGAACTGAAAATGTGATAAGGATTAACAATTTGAGCAACTTGCATGCAGTCTAATTGGCACATAGATGCCAAAATTTGTTTTTCCAGGGTGGGGAAAGGGGCATAAATTTTTATTAGACAAGATAACAGGACAGAGTTTACATATCCATTAGTTACCATAATTTTTAAAGGGTTGAAAAAAATACTCAGAGAATGAACAGAGTTAGAATTTGACAACTCAAAAGACTGTGCTATAAATGAAAACTTTCTGTTGAAATACAAATTTTTCCCATAGCCACCCCTCTTTGGTCAAAAATAATGTCAAAAAAAGATTATTCTTGAGCACAAAATAAGACTAGCCTCATTTCATCTGGCTTCACTATTTACATAAGTGCAGCAAAAATGGTAATTTACCATATAGACCTTCTTAAGTTGGTATTGCTGGAAATGTTCATAAAGGAATCTCAAATTGAAATTTTAAATGCCCTTTGAGATTAGGAAATCAAGTCATGAACTCACCATCAGATTTCACCTTTGTTACCTATAAATTGGGGCAAATACCTCTCTACTTGAAGTCCCCCAAATGTCCTAAGATTCCTGAGCCTTCAAGGAGATGGCCTTCCTTATTCATCCATAAATCAAGAAATTCTGTGACTCAGGTACCAGTCCAGTTTTTCCAAGGGAGGATTTATAAGCATTGATTCCACAGTTTTAACTTCAGTTCCTAAGTAATTGGTCATATCTGATTAAAGGAGCATGATTCTCAACTATGATATTTCAGGCAAGGCCTTGGTGGCAAAACCAATATTTCCAACCAGTATTTCCAATACTTGTCAACAAGGAGAGCAGATTTCTGCAGAACTCATGCAAATAACTATATTGACCATGAAAAAAAAGGTACTGAATAAGAGCTTCCAAATTCTGGAGGTAACATTTATAAATATTTCATCAGTTTACAAAAGCATAGTCTACTGAATTGTTATAAATTATAGATAACTTAAAAGATCGAAAGGATTCCTTGTACATCCAAAAAATAAAACATTAACACGTGAATAATATACCAAACAAAACCCACAGTCATCCTTCATCACTTCATTGATGTAAATCAATTCTTGTTCTGCTTGATCTTGGATTAGTAGTCTTGCGAACCCATTTGCTTCTTGACTGGAGTTCTCGAAATCTTCACTCAGTCACTGGTATGGTCCCAAAGTTGTTTAAGTGAGAGGATATCACCAGAATCCTGGACTCAGAAGTATCTGACACAGTCTGTCCACAGAGCTCTGACAAAGCCCTTTTTTGCTGAAGATGAAGCCCTCTGGCCTGCAGTTGGTTGTAAGCGCTTTCAGGGAAGCGTCAGAATAAAACAAAAAACTGCCTACAGATGAGAAGAGATGTAAAATAGTTGTGTTTATTACTGATAATTTTTTAAAGTGGAAGATCTGATGAGTGTTCATTTTAAGAATAATGCATCTGGCAAAGAAAATTGGTGGTTTCTGTGGCATGTTAAATAAGATAAAATCAATAAAAAATTTTGGACAAAATATCTCCACACATAATGATTAACCTTATTTCTACAGAAGAATGAATATTGCATCTAATTTATAAAAATGGATGAATATAATCTTTTACAGAGAAAAACAGGTTCAGAGGTAACACACAATAATCCTGAGAAATAATATACAATGAATGTACCAAGTGGATATACCAAAACTATAATTACAATATACCAAGAATTTCAAGTAAAGAGATTCTGTAAGTCTGGAGTGATTCCTAAGTATCTTTATATTAAGATAAGTTCATGAACTCCAATTGAAAACCACTGGCCTGGAAGATGCTAGATCCAAATTAATGAAGTAAAACTGAAACCAAGTTAACATCTTTACAAACAACTAAAATGATGACTCATTACATTGCTGTCTGTTGTCAGAGAAAGCAGCACTAGAGCTCTGATGAAGGGAAACATATGAATAGTGAGGGCAAATCACTGATGGTCAAATCTCTAGGAAATTTCCACACAACATACAATTTCTGAAATATTCATATTAACAACATTTTTTTTTCCATACAAATTTAACCTAAGGAGGGCTAAACATCTCAACTGACCTGACAATGTTTCCCATGCAACTCATCAATAGTAACATATCAGATAAGCCTAATTATTTCTAGCACCCCTCTTTTTATAAGGTGGAAGAACATATCCTTTGTGATTTTCCAAGGACCTTCTGGGAACTATCAAAGACAGTTTTAGGTCCAAAAAAATATTAGTTAGAATTCAATTTTATTTTTTTTAATTTTTTTAAGATTTTATTTATTTATTTGACAGAGAAACAGACAGCCAGAGAGAGAAGGAACACAAGCAAGGGGAGTGGGAGAGGAAGAAGCAGGCTCCCAGTGGAGGAGCCCGATGTGGGGCTCAATCCCAGGACTCTGGGATCACGCCCTGAGCCAAAGGCAGATGCTTAATGACTGAGCCACCCAGACACCCCAGAATTCAATTTTAGTAAGGCAAAATATCAAGATTGTCAGCCTATTTGAGCTTGATGAAGATAAGATCATGGGTTTTACCACAACAAAATTTAAAAATTCAAAATTTTAAAGTGAAAAAAATGAGTCATGTGTGATTAAGAAACAATACTTAACTACCTATTGAACAAAGTGACAATAAAATATTTTAAAGTAAACCCAGGAGGAAATGTGATTATAAAGAACTTTAGCTTTTTCACATGCAGGAAATGTTTGCTTTCTTAAATAATCAGGAACAAAGTCAAAGCAGACCATGGAGATGATTCTAGTCAAAGAATCTTCACTATCTAGGCACATTTTACAGAAAATAAGAATATAATTTTTTTACAAACTTTCAATAAGAGTAGACCAATACTCCAGGAAAAAAGGTCCCTTCAAGAGAGAGAAAGCCAAACTGTAGTAATGCATCAATGTAATATTTGCTATTATAGCTTTTTTAAAAAATATTACAAATAACGTCATCAAACTTTAGCTTTGACTTTTAACAAAGTTCTCTTTCCATGAACTTACTGCTGTTTTCTATGTCCATATATCCCTTACAGAACAACTTCTCAGGGTGGCAAAAAAGAACACTTTCATTAACAGACACAAGTATATATGGCCTCTATGCACCATATAAAAACAAGAAGCAGGGGTGCCTGGGTGGCTCAGTCATTAAGCGTCTGCCTTCAGTTCAGGGCGTGATCCCAGGGTCCTGGGACCGAGCCCCCCATCAGACTCCCTGCTCTACTGGGAGCCTGCTTCTTCCTCTCCCACTCCCCCTGCTTGTGTTCCCTCTCTCGCTGGCTGTCTCTCTCTCTGTCAAATAAATAAGTAAAATATTTTTTTAAAAATCAAAATAAATAGATAAAAAATAAAAAAAACAAGAAGCAGAAAGTATAAGCTTAAAATTATGCTTAAGAATGAATATATATCTAAGTGAATATTCCATCTTATTTAGAAATGATCTAAGTATCTAATGAATATCAATAAATTAATTCAATTTAGTTTCAGTCCAAGATTTAAATTATCTAAAGATTTTGGAACTTATCTTTAAGCTACATGCTACAAAACATAATTTCTATTGAAATAATATTAGAATAATGCCTCCATTTGGTTAAACACAAATTTACATTTCACATAATAAGTTATGTTATCTTATTTGACCAGTAAACTTGTATAAGTTTAGGAAAAACATATCCAAGTAGAATAAAATATATATGTATATTATATTTAACACTGATAAATCAGAAGAGACATAGATCTTTTTATTAAATCGAAATTATTAAAGTAGTTTTATTTGCCACATATTTTCCAAAATTATTTGATCTTGATTTTCTTAAAACATTTGAGTTAGTTTCTATTAGGATTTTTTAGCACATTAAAAACTTTGTAAGTTCAGTTTTCTTAATTTCTGGGAACTTTAGGCATATTCAATTTATACAAGTACTTACTTATCTTTAAGTCAACCAGAATAGAGCTCCCTTAAGAGGAGGTATTCATTTATTAATACCATCCACAGATAAAATGCACAATCATGCAATGAGAGGTAATGACATTACTGAATTTCAGAAATAGATATACAGACATATACAGGTGAAGTGCATTTGCTTCAATTCTANATGCATCAATTCTAAACTTTCAGTCCTGGATCCAGAATAAACACAGAAAAATTTCCTGATTTTATATCAACAAGCTTTTTCTTTCCTAGTGGGTATGAATTCTTAATTGACTTGAGGTCAAAATAGACAAATAGACAAACAAATAAAAGAGATCAACAAACTAGATTTTCTGTTGTCTTTCACCCAACAGAAACAAGATCCCTATGAACCATCAGTCCATTTCCAGAAATCACCAAGCGGTCAGACCATGAAATCAAAACGAGTGGCACTAGAAATCAAGTGAGTATTCGACAATAATCAAAATCAAATCCTTGGAATGATACAAATAGACAAGAATCCAGAACATAGGATCATAAATCAGAGACACCACTGAGTACCCAGATCATCAGTCAGGAACAGAATGCACAGGTCTCCGAGAGAACCCATCACAGGGATGGAGTAAACAGGGATCTAAAGGTGAGGTTCAACCTCATCTGAGTCTTAGTACCAAACTATCAAAGACAAAATGCACCTGACCTTTAAGGAGATGATCTTAATCAGGCTATCATAATTGATAGAATGTTCACTAATGAGAATCATCTCAAAGAAAATAAAGGGGGCCTGGGAAAATGCAGGTTTACAAAGGAGTCATCCATGAGTCTTATGAGAATGATGAGGGAGGATGAAGATGGGTCTTATCTGAGTCATTGAGGAAAGCTAGAGATGGATCTAATCTTGAAATATGGGAGAGCTGGGTGTCCTTTGTGGATTAGCCATCTCTCAGGAAACGAAAGGGTGGGGATTTCTTTACCATTGTTATTTTTCATGAGCATAAGGCTCAGGTGAAGTTTAAAATTGTCAAAAGTAGGGGGCGCCTGGGTGGCACAGAGGTTGAGCATCTGCCTTCGGCTCAGTGCGTGATCCCGGCGTGATAGGATCGAGCCCCACATCAGGCTCCTCTGCTGAGAGCCTACTTCTTCCTCTCCCACTCCCCCTGCTTGTGTTCCCTCTCTCACTGGCTGTCTCTATCTCTGTCGAATAAATAAATAAAATCTTTTTAAAAAAATTGTCAAAAGTAAGCTTGTGAGCTATAACTCCCCAGCTGGAACTTGATTTAAGTTGTAATTGTTTGGGAATAGGTTTAATGCTCATTATTGAAAAGCAACACAACTTGCATAAGATAGGGAGCTGGAATTGAGAATGAGATAGCCCCATCGATGGCTTCTTTCCCAGTGAAATGAGAACTAAAATATCTTCTTGTGCCAGTCCAAAGAAGCAATAAGTAAGCTTGTCTGTTTGGAGTTGTGAGGGAAAATATCTCCTATGAGAAGCAAAGAGACAATAATTGTTGGCAAGGATGTGGAAAAAAGGGAAACTTGTACACTATTTTTGAGGCTGTAAATTGGTACAACCACTATAGAAAACAGTATGGAGGTTTCTAAAGAAATTAAAAATAGAACTAACATGATCCAGCAATTCTACTTCTGAGAATATATCCAAAGGAAATGAAAACACTAACTTGAAAACAATTACTGACAGCATCATTTACAATAGCCAAGACATGGAAACAACCCAAGTGTTCATTAGCGGATGAGTGGATAAAGAAATTGTGATATATATATCTATATCTATAGATATATTTATATCTATAGATATAGATGATAGATAGATAGATAGATAGATAGATATCACAATATATATAATGAAATACTACTCAGCCATAAAAAATGAGGAAGTCCTATCATTTGAGACAACATGGATGGACCTTGACCATTATATTGAATAAAATAAGCTAGACAGAGAAAGACAAATACTGCATGATGTGTGATCTCACTTACATGTGGAATATAAAACAACAAAAACAAAAACACACCAAACTCATAGAAAAAGAGATCAGATTTGTGGTCACTAGAGGTGGGGGGGTATGGAGAGGGGAGATTGGAGGGAGGTGGTCAAAAAGTACAAAGTTGCAGTTACAAGATAAATAAGCACTAGGGATGTAGTGCACAGCATGGTGACTATAGCTAATACTGCTGCATAATATACAGGAATTATAAGAGAGTAGATCCTGGGGCGCCTGGGTGGCTCAGTCGTTAAGCATCTGCCTTCGGCTCAGGGGTATCCCAGAGTTCTGGGATCAAGGCCCATATCGGGCTCCTCCTCTGGGAGCCTGCTTTTTCCTCTCCCACTCCCCCTGCTTGTGTTCCGTCTCTCACTGGCTGTCTCTCTCTCTGTCAAATAAATAAATTAAATTTAAAAAAAGAGAGAGAGAGTAGATCCTAACAGTTCTTGTCATAAGATTTTTTTCTTTTCTTTTTATTGTATCTACATGAGATGATACGTATACATTGTGAAATGATCACCACAATCAAGCTAATTAACATATCCATCAACTAACATAACTATTTGTTCTCTCTTCAGATCATTTCAATAATTCACTTTTTCTTTTTTAATGTTATATCCATTAAACAACAACTCCCTATATCCCCCTCCCCCATCATTAGCTGAGTCTTAATAATGAAGAAAATGACTCTTGTTGCTGGTATTAAACAGATAGCATTAAGAAAGTATCCTAGGACCCTGTGACGTGTCAACTACTAGTTATGCAAAATTTATAAAATCGGATCACACAAATAAAGAAGTTGGGATCACTAAATAAAAGTGCTAGAGATCTGAATGTCCTTTTTGGCTGTGCTCTAGAGATTAGATGCAGAGTCCAAGTTGTCTACTCAGAGCAGNCAAATCAGAAGAAGGCAATAAAACCTCATTAAGGCTAATTATGATAAGGGTTTCCTTTCTGCAAGCGACCTTTTCAATGACAGGCCAATTTGGGTTATCTAATTATCATATCTACTATGGAATTGTCAAATGAANTAGTTATGCAAAATTTATAAAATCGGATCACACAAATAAAGAAGTTGGGATCACTAAATAAAAGTGCTAGAGATCTGAATGTCCTTTTTGGCTGTGCTCTAGAGATTAGATGCAGAGTCCAAGTTGTCTACTCAGAGCAGCTGGTCTAGGACAGAACACAAAACCTGGCCTGGGACCCAAAATCTGACAGATAATGACCTAGACTTGGTTTGAGATTGTATTTGTTTCAGTTTACTGTGAACCAACCACAATCCCTGTGATAAATAAAGATCAAATGTGAATTGAAGTGAGTGAATGTGGCTTCCCATTGCTTCTCTAGTTTTCATGCTANATGAACCAACCACAACCCCTGTGATAAATAAAGATCAAATGTGAATTGAAGTGAGTGAATGTGGCTTCCCATTGCTTCTCTAGTTTTCATGCTAGTTCATTACTCAATGCAGCCAATGCAGAACATGAAATCTGCTGGACAAGGTTGCTCAAAGACCTGGCTCTCCGCCTTTGGGCTGCAGGAGAATCACCTCGGCACCCAAGCCTGCCCAACCATGCATGAAGACATTTTTCTTCTGCTTAGACTGAGGAAGGGCAGCACTAGCACTGAAATATACCTACTAACACATAAGGAAAGTCTTGTTCTGCTACATATTTCCTATTGCATCACTGGGCTTAAATACAGCAGGACAGGCCATAGTCTCCTAAATGCAGCAAAGGAGGGATTTCTTTGTAAGTACAGTGAGTCTGAAGGATAACAACAAGAACCTATCAGACTAGGCACATGGTATTCTTGCTATAACAAATTCCCTTTAGGTAGGAAGTATGTTTATTTAAGTGACACATGGTGGGCTTATTACTTTAGTCTTTATGGAACCCATTACAAGGAAAATTCAATACTTATAAAAAGAAAAAGTTATAAACATTAAGAATAGGACCAAAGCCATAACTTTCAGGTAGGAACTATAAGAGGAGGCTGCCATCTTTATTAGACATTCTCATAAGAATATTAAACAGGTGGATAGGGAGAAAGACACTAATAGTCACCATAAAATAGTTACTATAAAGGAAGTTTACAGAAAATGACTGAATGGTTCCTGTCATCATAGAAGGTATAGTTACAGCAAGATTACTGAATTTTAGGACTGGATAATTCTTTGTTGTAGAAGGTTGTCCTGTACACTGTAGAATGTTTAGCTGTGGACTTTATGCACAAGATACCAGTAGTTAACATCCCTTCATCATGACCATCAAAATGGTCTCCAAATATTGCTTGAGAACAATCAGAGTGGAGAGCTCTCAGAAGCCACCCATCTAGTGGGTAGGTGAATGGAGTTTTCAAAATGGAGGCATGGAAGAGGAAGAAAGAAGTTGAAACAAATCCCAGAGAAAAGAAACCCAGGCAAAATCACTCCCAGTTGGGAATTCCTGAACTGGAGGAAAGATCCAAGAGAATCAAGGAAGAATCCAAGAATAATGATTAAATCTTAAAAAGAATATTAAAAGGAGAGTGGAAAATAAACTGACGGTGGGGTACTTAGCCTTCAACAAACCACAGCCCCACCCAGAAGAATAAGAAATTAAGTTCCTTTTAGCTCTAACTAGGTTAAGGAGTGGTATTGCCAATAAAAGGTTTTGTCTATAAAAGACCAGCAGAGCTAAAACTGTAAGTATTTTTAATAGTTAAATAACATTACAAATTAAAGAAAGAGCAAATCAGAAGAAGGCAATAAAACCTCATTAAGGCTAATTATGATAAGGGTTTCCTTTCTGGAAGCGACCTTTTCAATGACAGGCCAATTTGGGTTATCTAATTATCATATCTACTATGGAATTGTCAAATGAAGGAAACTGACTTTACAGATTTTGTGGTTTACATAAAGAAAAGAGACTAACACACCTACGGTAATCTGCCAAGCTCTTATACTTCTGTGCCATTATCTGTGAGTGCTTCTTACAGAATTTGTTCACACTAGAAATTTTATCACCAATTCAACTCAGTTTAACCAGCTGATTTCAAGCCTGGGGTGGGAGTGGGGATAAAGAGATTTCTCAAGACAATCTCCTTAATCCTCAATGAACTTGTTAACTAGTGACAGAGGTGGAAATACTCTGAAATAAATCTTATTAATGCCTCCCAAGGAAATTAATAAGTTACAAACAAGGAATAAACTCAAGAAAGGAGCATTTAATTTCAACAAACTGAGGTTAGGGGATGGGACACGGTGGGGGGGTGCTAGTTTATGTAAATTTAGAACTGAACCTGAAAAGTGGTAAGAATTCAATAGGTGCTGATGGAGGATGAGCATGAAATGATATTAAAGGTGGAAGGAACAGAAATGGTGAAAGCTGAGAGGTCAAGAGGCATAAGGTCTAATTGTGGAATGATGAGTTATTCTAGATGGCTGGAGTGTGGGATGTAAGATAACATGGTCGATGTTGCTAGGCAACCAGATTGGGGTCGGTTGTGGAGAGCTTTGAATGCCAGAGTAAGTTGTATATGATGATGGTTTAAAACTTCTGCCTTATTACATTGAATATTTTGGTTTTGAATTATAGACTACTCTTGTTGCTTCCATCTCTAGACATATTGATTATAGATGAAGACTACATCATTACTAAATTAATGTTAATAATCTTTTCAAAAGCATAAGTACATCCAAGATGATTGACTGGTAGCACTTCCAGAATTTAAATCACAACAAAATGGCATTTTGGTCTTGACGTTGAATTTGCATAGCAGATACACTATTTTTACTAGAATTTTAAACCCATTTTGGAATGACTTTGAGAAAGACAGCAGAAATTATGGAGTCATTAAAGTTCTCTGAATCTGATTTGGATATTACCATTGTATTTGATTAATTAAGAAGCTGGTAGGTTAATGTTGAAGAAAAATGTGTTTGTCTAGGCTCTATATCCAGTGCTGAAGCAATACAGAAGGTTGCAAAACCCAAGACATTTATTCTATAGAGAATAGTAGGAAAGGGCTCTTTGAATGTTATTGTTGACTTTCTAGAAATGTCCATTGGACAACAGTAACAGAAAAAGCAAATACTTTATGTCGTTAGATACTATGCACCTTTCAAAGAAATAAACAACCATGTTAGCCACTAAACATTTTACCTTCCCCAACAAATGTTGTCCTGTGGAGTTAGGAATCAAGGTTACAAAGTAATGTCAAAAAGAAACTCACAGCTTTATCAGAACTTTTCCACTGAAGAGTTCACCTCTGAAAGCCCTTTTGTCAAGAGAGTTTGACCTATCCCAAAATAGTCTGAATAATCACTCCTCTAAGAAAACAAAAATGCCTTCGTGAAAGGTGCCGTAAAAATATAGTTATGTAGATTTCATTAGCATTGCCCTTGCTCTATTAATAGCATATTTCTGAGACACTTCATGTATGCAAAATTTAAACTAGAGGTTAAGGTCTACTTGAATTACTGAAGAGAAAACAACACGTCATCAAAGTCACAGTGTTCAAGTGTCTTGGCCAAGTCACTTAGTGACTGTTATTTAAATGATGAAAACTTACCTGTATTTGTGAATTTTAGTCCAAGATGTTCTGTCCTTCTGCTGAAACAGGACTGAATTAGCAACCCTTGTTGAATGACATTGTGTGTCCCATATATAACAGTCTTTTCCTCTGATTATATACATGTATCTTTATTACACTGTCTCCTATGTGAGAGTTTCTATTACAGTGCTTCGCTCACAGAAGCTAGTAACATTCCATTAAGGTTAACTTTACATTTAAATGGGTGAGAACTATATTGAAAATAAGTGAAGTAAATTCCAGTTTATCTTCACTATACAGGAAAATTCTCCTTCCGCTGCCTATCTTTGCTCAGAAAATAGGTGTACTTCGTTATGAAGATATTTCTCAGTCACAATTCCTTCTCCCTGGCCTACTTTTAGGTACCGCACTGTGGAGATTTGGTTAGTAATCTGTGTGATCACCTTCAAGAGAAACACTTTGGAAGTTCAGTAAGCTCTGGAGGCTAATGGATTCTGATTTGAATTCAGGCTCTGCTGTTTACTAACTCGTGTCCTGAAGAAAGTTACTTTAAGTTCTCTGCACTTCGGTTTCCTGGTTTCTGCAATGACTGTAATCAGAGTACCTATTCCATTGTATTGCTGTAAGATTTAAAGGGACTGTACCCACAGATCTGGTCCATGGTAGGTGCTCAGGGAATATGGCGGCCACCGTTGGGGTTGTTAGTACCTGGTTAGAATTGAGCTGTGACAAGCCAGCAGCGACAGACCTGAAACTGGTGTTCTTCTACCGGTGAGAGCTAAGCTTAAGAGAAAACACTGTAGAGGAAAGCTCTCAGAAGCCACCTCTTTACCAGTGGGCAGAGTTGACCAAGTGGAGGCAGAGAAGAGGAAGAGGGGAGAGGCTGGAGCAGAATCCTTGGGGTGACAGGGGTGGAAATGTCAGAGTAGGGAGGAAAATCAGATCAACATCAAGAATAGAGTTGAGCATATGTGGAATGTAAGAAACAGCACAGAGGATCATAGGGGAAGGGAGAGAAAACAGAATGGGAAGTCATCAGAGAGGGAGACAAACCCACGAGAGTCTCTTAACTCTAGGAAACAGACTGAGGGTTGCCAGAGGAGAGATGGGTGGGGGGGATGGGGTAATTGGGTGACAGACATTAGGAGGGCATGTGATATGATGAGCACTGGGTGATATATGCAACTGATGAATTATTGAACACTGTATCTGAAGCTAATGATATACTATATGTTGGCTAATCGAATTTAAATAAAAATTTTAAAAATAGTAAATTAATAAATCTTTTAAAAAAACTTTTTATATATGAAAAAGAAAAAGAATGGAGTTGAATACGGCTGTAGCCAACTGAGAAAGATAGTAAAAATAAAATTCTGCCTTAGCAGAATCAGAAACTAGGGAATATAGCAAAGCAGGGAAGTCAGCAATAACACTAACCTCTCACATGAGGACTTCACAGGTTCATAGCACAGTCACAACTATGAATTTGGGGTGAGGTAGACCCATCACCAAGCCCATATAATGCCTACAGCCTCACTGTTTAGAAAGTGGAAAACCTGAAAACCCCACTGACACATAAATTTGTAATCTTCATGTTTTTGAAATCACCTCACTATATTTCTAACCATATATTAGAAAATGAAAGCATGTAAGTGCCCGGATTTCCAACCTGTGGGAAAAGGACTCACAATAAATAGCTCTCGCATGTTCTCCTAGAGAGCCTAGAAGTAATAAGCTCCCTTCCTGAGCACTGCTGCACCGTCAGCATGGCCACTTATCAATGCCTGAGCAATCGTAAAGCCTAACGCTGGCTGGCTAGCTGCTGGACCAGGGCCACCAGGCAGTGCCAGCGAGGTTAATATAGTGTGCTGAGATGTACTTCCCCCAAGGCTACAAATGCTGACTCTTCAGGGGTTTGCTAAGGGGGAGAAGTAGCCTCTTTGCTGCCAAACAGGCTTCATCTGGGAAAATTGAGTTCTTGGTCATCCAGGCATTTTAATGGACTCTGTGAATCACCGATCAGCCAAGAATGATTGTGAAAGAACCCAGGATCCTAAGCGCGCTGATTGGCTCTTTCCACAAAGACAAATGGAGAGCCAGTCACTCTCAATGCAGCAGGCCACAAAAGAGATCCTTCCTGCTAACTACAGCCTCTCCTGTTTCTGTCCCTGGAGGACCATGGAGGTAAAAGCTGCCATAAACCACAATTCCTTGCAGACAGCAGAAGAGAATGCAGGAAACAAGGATGGATTGAGTCATCCAGCGTCCTTCAAAAACTCTCAGCCTGGGCTCACAGCAGATAAGAATATTGAGATGACTGGGGTCCTCATTTTTCAGAAGCTACATCAAAATGATTGAGACACGACACACATTAGAAATAAGGACTCTTAGTCTTGGAAAGAAATTCAAGTCCATTTACTCCACCCACCCCCAAACCACTTTATGAATGGTAAATTTGAGGCTGAAAGAGGCAAAGGAAAGTGTCCAAGGTCAGATTGCTTATTAAAGGCAGAACTGAAACTGGAGTCTGTGACTGTGTACTCCCAGCCTGATTCTGAGTAGATCATGGTACCGTGTGCGGGTGTACTGGACGAAAGGCAGAAAGCATAACCACTTCAAGCAAATGTGAGCAGTCAGAACAAAGAGCATTCACAAACAACACATACTTAAATCAGAACAGGGGGCTTGTATGACAAAATGCCTTTCAACCAAACTGTAAGATTTTGAGGGTCCCCAGGGATGAAAACACTGTCTTTGGTTGCTTAACTAAGACTTAGTTGGAAAGTGAGAGAAGATCCAGTTCTGATCCAGTACATATTGAGAGCACCTTTGCCAATATCCAAGATGAAATAATAGAAACCAGTTTATTCTCTCTCCTACAAAATATGTACATGAAGTGAAGCCATGGTTTTCAAGTAATTTGGACATCAGGCAACCAAGGACAGTGATTCTGGAGAATGAGAAAAAAATTAGGTGAGTCCTGTAATGGCTCCAACTTACAACCTGGAGAGAGTTTCCAGGCTGTAACCCAGGTGGGTGAAGCCAGGTAGAGTCCCATTAATTTTCTGGGCTGGGATTCTAGGGAGGCTAAGGTGGTGAGAATCCATAAAGCAGAGTACTAGAGAGGAGAGTACTACAGAGAAAGAGAACTTAGAGATTTTCAGAAAGTGTCCCAAGAGTGTTCAGTTGTGTACTAAACAGTGGAAGTATGGGATGAACACACAAATGATGGAGTATTCATATGAAAGCTCCCCCTGTTTGAAAATCATACTATCCAGTTCTCTGATGTTTTCCCATTTTAAACACAAACATCTACTGACCTTCATGGCATTTCCCCAAATTTCCAAAAATTTGTCACCAAGACTTTTGGATTCAACATAGTCTTTGAAGCCGTGATTAATTTTGAATTATCAACCCTATTTCTACTTGCTTTAGCCATGGGAGGTGACTTAACTACGGTCTCAGTTCTCTCTCTAGTAGATGAAGACAACAAAATTTTGGAGGTTTTGTAGGAATTCAATGAGATATTTCACCTAGCACAATGGCAAGTCATGGGACATGTGTAACAAATGGCAGTAATGTAGGTTGAAGAGGGGCTCCTGGAATTGGAAGACTTGAGTTTGAAAAGGATTTATAGTTATATAATCTATATTTGGGTAGGACACGTAACCTTCTAAGCCCCAATCTCTCAATTATGAAATAGAAATGATCATAATAGTCACTACCTCATTACATGAATTTGAGAATTAAATGAGAAAGTACAAAGTAGCCCCTGAGGGACCTGGCATATAGTAAATGCTCCATCAATATTGTGAGTTATTCTCTTTCCCACCCTCTTCCTTCCTCCACTCATCGCCCACCATCATCCAGGGGTGAGTTCCCATTACTCACACATCATTTGTTCCATCAACTTCTCTGGCCTTGGATGACCCTATCACTCCTGATCCTTCACTCTATTCTCTAGCAGCCCACACTCAATTCCAGCTGGCTCCAAATCACTTCCCAAATGCAACTGGTTTCTACCAGTTTTGATGCTAAATTTCACCTCTTTAATCACAACCTCATTTCTTCCTGACCTCCCACTTGCCAATCCTAATTTTTCGGCTCTCATAAAGTTCTGCCAGGCCTAGTTACAAAGAGCAGGATTTCAACGGACATTCAATGGGAATTCAATGGATACAACTGCCACCAGTCTCATTGGTTTTTGCCTTTTTGACCTGTGGGTTACTGTTAGTTGTGCAGCCTTAGAATAAGGCCTACAGTCTGGCCAAGTACATTTGATCAACCATGGCTTAGTCAAAATATTATATCCTTCAGTAGGTTTGAAATTCCCTTAGCCCACACAAAGTTTAGTTGATAGATTGGGAAAGCATCATTCACTTCTACAGATTTTACTCTTTGGCTCTGTTAATATTCTCTTGGCAGGAGGAAGAACCTGAGATGTTGAATTTAATGAGATCATTTGACGGCGTGGCATTGATAGTAGGACTTTGTTGCTTCCATCCCTGGTTCCCCATTTAAACCTCCGAGGTGCCCAAGAATTTCTGATTTAATTGAGTTGGGAGGCCTGAATATTGGTGGTTTTGGAAATGTTGCTGTGATGATTTTAATATTCAGCTAGAACTAAAAACCACTGCACTAGAGGGAAAGATGAGATTATTAGAACAGTTTCGTTTATCTAATCCCAAGACCTCAATTACAGGAAACTTACTCTTCTGTGGTGTGTGTGCTACAGCTGGCTTACACCAGCTCATGAAAACTGATTGTTGAAATTTCAGAAATTTCACTAGCCCATTAGTGTCTCGTTGGTAGACTGAAAGTAGCCACATAGGAGCATTTACACATTGGTAAATACTACAAATCAGGGTGTCCCTCCCCTGCTGATTGCGAACCATTACCAGCACACGACTGCTCTAGTCTTCAGTTCATTTCCCTTCTACCTTGCTTGTCCTTGAATCGAACTACACACAACTAAAAGCACTCTCCTTTTAATGTCATCTCAGATCAAAGTTTTTTCCTATGTTCACTATGAAATTTCTCTGCTTCCTCTTTTTAAAAGAGAAATTTAAAAGGCTAGTACTATTGCTGCTATAATAGTCAATGAATACTTTCATAAATAGGGACCTAGAGAGTTGAGGAGAAGCAGCCACTCTCTATGCAAGTCTATTTACTCTCATTTGCTTATTGGTCTGATAATCCCTAGTTCTATTGATCTCCTAGATTTATTGGTCTAATTTTCATGGCTCTCCAAACCTACCAGCAATCCTTCCAATTCTACAGCACAAGAGTTATTGTTTTCCATATATTTTATGGCAAGCAGTGTAAAAAAAACAACACTTATCCTAAGTAGACACGATCATACAGAATATCAAGAAAGAAACGACCTTAGAAGTCATCTAGCCCAACTCCCCCATTTTGTGAATGGCCCAACAGGCCAGAGAGTTAAGTGACTTACCCATGATCATACCTCACATCTAAGCTAGTTCACTTTTTCTATGCCTTTGCACTTCCAAGCAGCGGCACTGACACCCCCTACAGAATCTCAGGCTTTTCTCTGGACCTACTGTCTAAGAATCTGTATCTCAACAAAATTCCAAGGTTACTGGAGTGCATGAAAGTTTAAGAAGTACTAATTTGCCCAATAATTCTACTTCTGGGTGTATGCCCAGAAGAGTTAAAAGCAGGGTCTCAAAGAGGTATGTGTACACCCATGTTCATAACAGTTTTATTCACAATAGCTGGAAAGTGGAAACAACTTAAGTATCCATTAATGGAAGAATGGAAAAACAAAATGTGGTATATGCAGAAAATGGAATATGACTCAGTCTTAAAAAGGAAAGAAATTCTCACACATTCTACAATATGGATGAACTTGAGGACATTATGTTAAGTAAAAGAAGCCATCACAAGAACACAAATACCGTATGACTTATATGAAGCACCTAGAGTAAACTTCATAGAGACGGAAAGTAGAATGGTGTTTTCCAGGGGTCAGAGAGAAGAGGGAATAAAGATTTGTGATTTAAAGAATTTCGGTTTTAAAATGAAAAGAGTCCTTCTGATTGGTTATACAACAATGTGAATGTACTTAACTTACTGAACTATACACTTAAAATGGTTAAGATGATAAATTTCATGTTACGTATATTTCAACATATTTAAAAAAAAAAAACTTCACTTAAAAAAAAAAAAAGAAGGAGGAGAAGAGCACGAACCCATACCGATTTGATTCTGTTTTTCTGGAAGGTCTGATTCAAGAATGAAGCAGATGTCAAGTGGAGATAAAGCCAGGTAAGAAGACTACTGAAACAAGTTGCATAAAAACACTTTTCATTTATTTAAAATTTATTTTGTTTAGGTTTTCTGCTGGCTCAGATTCCTCACAGCAACCTTCAGGTAGGTATTATTTAAGCCTCATATTATTAATAAGGTGACCAACTCATCCTGGCTTGCCTGGCACTCCCACTTTTAGCATGAAAAGTCCCATGTCCTAGTAAAACCCCCAGACGCGAGCAAATTGGGACAGTTGACTACCCTAGTTATTAATGAATCTTAGAGATGTTATGTAGCAAAGTAGAGCTAAGATTCAAACTCAGATGTGATTGAAAAAAGAACCAAAGAAGTGTAATTAAATGAATAAGAAAAAGAGAGGAGTGACCCTAAAACCTCTCTGCTGATGTCATCATCATAATAAGATAATAGGACCATAAAATCTCTTCCTACAGTCTGCGTTTAGATTTAAAAGAAATTTAATCTGCCATGTCAAATATTCTTAGTTAACTGGCTTCTCTGTCCCTATTAAATATGTCATTACCACCATTAATATTCTGGAAAGTTTGCAGGCTGCTGCTCTTCAAGGCAAAGACAAATCTCTGATCTGTGTGTCATGCTTAGAATGACTTGGAGCACAGGGTAGAAACAACAGGCAATGAGCCCATGGAGTATCATCAGGGCTGTAATCGGTATTTGCCCAAAACCCTCTTAAAAAAGGACTTTGGAGGGGAGAGCCTGAGCTCTTAAAATCACTATTTAAAAAAAAAAAATCACTGGTAACCTCAAGCAACATTCAAAATATAGGATGACAACTGGATGGACAAAGATATTCGTGGTACAGTGAAAGAATGACTCTATTTGATTTTTCCTACATTTCACCAGACTGGTAGCAGAGACGGGCAGAGGGAACAATAAAGCCAGAGGAGTGGAGTTCCTAATAATCCATTTGAGCTGAGAAATTTCAGACTCATTCACATATCTGCCCTACCTCTATCTTCTTCGGTCTTGGGTGCTAAAAGAGAGGAATTATTAAGAAGTGAAAGGCAGGGGCGCCTGGTGGCTCAGTCGTTAAGCGTCTGCCTTCAGCTCAGGGCGTGATCCCGGCGTTCTGGGATCGAGCCCCACATCAGGCTCCTCCGCTGGGAGACTGTTTCTTCCTTTCCCACTCCCCCTGCTTGTGTTCCCTCTCTTGCTGGCTGTCTGTCTGTCAAATACATATGTAAAATCTAAAAAAAAAAAGAAAGAAAGAAAGAAAAGAAAAAGAAATGAAAGGCAGAAAGAACAACAGAAGGAAAAGGGAATGCTCCACTTCCAGGAAAAGAGATTAAGAATGAGAGCACCGGCCACTGTTTGCCTAAGGAAGTGAGACAGCCCGAGTCCCCGAGGATACTTCTGGATAGCACAAAGTGGATTCCCTATACTTCACTATAGATCAAGGAATAACTATGATGATGCTGTGAGGTCTGAGGAAACTTCACGACCGTTTAATGTTGCTTCATTTTTCATTCTGTTCAGTCCTTGGGGTTAGTAATAAAGCCCAGAAGTCATGGGTAGAGGGAGGAAAGCTCCACGTACTGCTCCACTACCGTCTGGGGGCGGGGGTGTTGAGAGAGAAATGTCCAGGTATTATCTGTGGAAAGAGAGAACAGAATGCTAGCTCCCTTGAGCATGTAGAAAGAGAAAATATAGCTCTTAGAAAGAGCTGACCTTGAATGAAACAAAGAAGTGGCCAGGAAACTCATCCCAAGGCGTTTCCCTTGTAGGTCCACGGAAAAATCCTCGCATCCATTCAGAAACAAACCCAGCAGAAATGGGTGCCGAAGAGTTCGTGATAGACTAGAGCTTCCCTCAGCCTTTTCCTTCTGCAGCGCACTTGACAAATGATGTTCACATGCCCTGAAAACTCCCGTAACCCTCTGCAAGGCTACTCTAAATTGCCTGTGTGGTTTCTGCAAATTCAGTTTTGCAGAACAGGATGCCAGTGAGTGAGAGGGATGTTACGTGGTTGCGTGCCGATTTCCCTCAAATGTATTATAATGACAAAAAAACGCGACTTGGCTGCCAAACTTAATTCTTTATCAAGTCAAGAATAACTTCTCTCACACAAAGATTTCGACACATATGTTCATAGCATCGTTATCCTCGAGAGCCAACAAGTGGAAACCACCCAAATGTCCACTGACTGACGAATGGATAAACAATATGGGCTAATAGATCCATGAATACTATTCAGGAAGAAAAAGAAATAAACGAGTACAAATGTCTGAACCTCAAAAACATTATGCTAAGTGAAAGAAGCCAGACACAAAAGAACATATATTATATGATTTCATTTATATAGCATGTCAAGAAGAAGCAAATATATAGTGACAAGAAGTAGATTAGTGGGTGCTCTGGGACTGCGGTTGGGACTGAGAATAACTGTAAATGGGCATGAGGTTTTCTTTAGGCTGCTGGAAGTGTCTTAAAATTAGATTTTGGTGATGGTTATACAACTCTGTAAATATACTAAACTTTATTGAAGTGTACATTTAAAAATGGGGTAATTTTATGCTGTGTAAGTTATGTCTCAATAACTTGCTTTTAAAGAAAAAGATTACTTGGGGAAAAAAACCGGCTCGTGACATTCCACATAACTGACAGAGACTGGCCTTGCATATGTCTGCCAAAATCTCTTACCTCCAAAGCTGTTCTCTGGCATCTCCTGACACTTAGCTCAGAATTTTAAAAATGTACCTTGCATCCCCTCCTTTGTTGAGAGAAGTGTGGCACCATCCTCTGTGACACATTACCACATTTTTGTAAATATAATCAACCCCATTACACTTGCAGGATTGCTTGAAACTCAACAATCTATTCTAGAGGCAGAGACACCAGGAGGTGTTGTGCATGGGTTACTTTCAAGGACAAAATACAGGAAACAACATGTAAACTGTGCTGTCATAATTTACCCGTTGTGTACCCTTGGGGCATTTTCCCCCCACAAGGGGGGAAAAAGGATAATGATAATGTTTTCTAGGCATTAAAGACTGCTTATATTAAAGAATATTTCTTATGTGTGAAATGAGAACATAAAGGTGATATTTCCTATTGACGCTTGGTTTAAATAATCCTGTGTTGCAAATTACTCAAAAACTCACAGTTTTAATACATTTCTGTTGCCATATATAGATCTGAGAAAATATGATAAACAGATTACAAGTTTATAATAACTTTTGTAGTAGTACAATGCTATGAAACCAAGCTTAGCATGTTTAAATTTTACTTAGGTCACATCTCTGGTTACAATGAAAAAAAAAAGAAAAAGAAAACTAAAATATGCAAGTTGGAAGAGAACTAAAATACCATCTAGCTAATTCTCCCAGCTGAGAGAACAAAGGACTATGATAATTAGCTTGCTCCAAATCTCACAGAATAGGGAAGGCAATCCAGGACGCAGAGACGGGGTCTCCTGACTCATGATCACGTGCTCTTTTCGTTATTTCTATAGTACCCAGAGCATGCACGTGGAGGTGACGCTTCGGAGAAATATGGATAAGAGAGGGGTTTCCACTCTGAGGACACCTCATATTCAGTTAGAATTAGGGTAGACGTGGCAAACTGTCCCTCCATGGACTAAATGCAGCCCTGCAGACCAGTCTTCTTGACCAACACAGATTTTTTTAAAGATTTTAAGTTTATGTTCAAATTTTTTTAAATTTGGAGATTTTATCTACGAATTCCGATTTCCCACCTTTTTTTAAAAATTGGAACTTTGCCCACACTGGGACTGCATTCTTCCATGACAGCGATCAGGGGATGAGAGGTGGCTCTCCTATTTAGAAGGGACTTGCCTTCCTTTATTTAGTGTGTAGTTTTTTTCTGACACCTGGTCTACCTCTTTCAATTCAATTACCCAGACCCTTGTAGGCATTTGTGTTCATGCACTGAGCTAGGGGATCAGGGAATACTGATTCCATAATGCGTCTGTATCAAGGTGGGACTTGTGAGACAGCTGTGGAAAGCCTGCAGGTTGGCTCAGTCCTTAGCCTTTCTGGCTGGCTGTGATTTACGCAAAGGAAAACTGCTGGGACTACATGTCAACAACAGGTTTATTAAGGACATACTTAGGAATGGGTGTTTTTCTGTTTTGTTTTTTCAGGTTTTTTGTTTTGCTTTGTTTTTTTCAAAGAGAGAGCTCTGGATATTCTAGGACAGATTTGTTCTCCACATTTGGGGGGCCTTGAGTAAGAATGGAAAGAAAGGCCTATGTACCCTATGCCTAAATTTTTAGAAGTTCCAAACTTAAGTTAACGGACTATTCAACAAGATAGGAACCTATATTCCATTGACAAATGTACCCACGTTACATGAAGTCTAGTTTTCAATGTAAGATTCTCCAGTATTTTGGAGTTCTGGATGTGAACAAGCCAGCACGTGGAGAACTGGTTGCGTGGCCCTCCCCACAGCTCACCCCACTTCTTCCCATCCTGGGTCCACCTTCCACTACAATGGCTTCAGGAACATTTATGTGGACATCAGCCATCACACCCAGCTCTGTCCTCACCCCTCCCCTCACACCCAGCTCTGTCCTCACCCCTCCCCTCACACAACATCCTCTGGCCACTCCTCCACCCTCGAGACTCGCACACAGGTGGCAAGGATGAGTGAACTCTGTGGGCAAATCCAGCTCACAATGTGTATTTGTATGGCTTTGGAACTAAGGATGGTTTTTGTATTTTTAAAGGGTTGCAAAAAAAGAAAAATACAAAGAGTATGTAACAGAGATTCTAAGTGGCCCACGAAGCCCAAAATATTCAGTATCTTGCCCTTTACAAAAAAGCTTTGCTTATTCCTGCTCTAAGACCCAAGGCAGGGTTTCTTCCCACTTGGATGGAAGGGCGGTTTCACCCGGATCCTTCTAAAACTACCATGGAGACGATTCAAAGTCTACTTGCCTCTTCCACAATCCCTCTGTGACCCTGGAAGAAGCCCTCTGTCCTATCTTTTGCAGCTTCCTCCTGATCAAAGAGGATCTGATCGGGGCCAGGGTAGGGGCCATATGCTGAACACCTACTCTGAGTCAGGCACTGAGCTAAGGCGTCCACACAGGCCTCTCAGGCCGACTCCTATCAAGGGTAGAAACCTGGGGGACAAACCCGGGGAATCTGGACACGTGAAGGAGTCTAGCACTCTCGTGTTTGCTGACATCAGCGTTATCATCCACAGCATTATCTTAGTTTAAGTGGACCATGACGACGATGACAATGATGGAGAGGAGAATTGATCATTTTTAAAAAGCACAGTTTCAGTTAAGGGCAAAAATGACTCCTTTCTTCCTCCCCACAGCAAAGGGATTCGGGAGCTTAGCTGAAGCTCACAAGTTGGGATAGGAGCCTAGAGACCTCTGTGATTAAATTCCACCTCTGCTTCTCTGTGTCTCTCTAAGGAGAGAGACAGATGGTGTGTCAGATGAAGGAAGATCATGGGGAGATGAATCTCTCTGACACAGGCTCATAGGCAGCTTTTTCTGAGGCCAGTGGCCTCAAATAGAATCAAATGCTTACATTAAAAGAGACTGCATCAGGGAGTTGGCCCTCAGGAGGCTGGGGCACCTCACCTCCCAACAGCCGGAGGGACTCTGCTCGGCTGTTCCCTCACACCACAGAAAGCAGCCCTTTCCCAGAGGAAAACAGGCTCTTCCCCCAGAAAGGCCGCAGTTCAGATCCCTGAGCGGAGTCGAGAACAAAGAAACCTTAGAGAACGTCAATCATGACCTTTGAGGTTTATCTGATTTTCTTACTCACAGCAACACAGGAACGGCTTTTATTTTTTTATAAGCAAAGGCAAAAGCTCCACTGTAATTGAATAAATCAAAGGAGTAAGCATTTTTAGGGGTTTTTTCAGTAAGAAATAGTTTTATCTATTGCTAATGTAGAAAAACTTGGCCGGAATCTAGTAGAGAATTAAGTGAAAAATTCCAAAATCAGAAAAGTGTGGAGGAAAGCTTTAAAAAAGGCACATAGACTCATCCCCTCGATGGAGTAACATTTTGTCATAGTTGCTTCAGACCTTTTAAAAACAAACTAAATTAACTATTATTTCTAAAGCTGAATTTCCCTTTTTACCCACATTTCCCTACAGCCCCGCTAAACCTGTTACCTTATAAATTACATTAACAAAATCTTAATGCCAAATTATTTATCCTTAGAATAAATCTTATTTGTTCAAATATAAATGTGTGTGTAGTACTCGATTAAATCATTTGTATGATAGCTATAACCTGTGCATTTATGTTCATTAGTACTATTAGACTATAATTACAGTCTTAAAAATGAGTTAGGTAATTTACCTCTTTTTTCTATTCTCTGAAACAGTTTGCGTATTAAAGATATTATTTATTTCCATTTAGTTTTGGAGAAATTCACCTATAAAACTGTCTTCTGTTGTCATAATTTTTTACTATTAATCCATTTTTTTAAGTTCTCATTCTGCTAGTTTTTAAACATCTTTGGTTTTGGGGGATTTGGGGTTTTTTTTTTTACTCATAGTTTCCACCTCATTCAGATTTTTTGGTTTATTGGCAAAAATTGCTCATGGTATTCTTTTCGTGTATCTTAAAATTTCAACACTATTTGTACTATTCCCTTTCCTATTCCTTTCAGTATTTATTTGTGATTTTCTTCCTTTTCTCAATTAATTTCATCATAATTGTTTTACTATTTTTACTTTTGATAATTTCTCTTTTGTTCTGTTTCACTAATTTCTGATGCATCCTTTTCCTAGATTCTTTGTTTGCTCTGATTTTCTCTATTCTATTTCTTCTCTTGAAACCTTACCCCATTTATTTTTATTATTCTGTTTAAATAAATGCAACATCACACAATTTTATATGTAATTCCTTTGTTTTGTTCAAAACAAAATATTTTGTGGGGCGCCTGGGTGGCACAGCAGTTAAGCGTCTGCCTTCGGCTCAGGGCGTGATCCCAGCGTTGTGGGATCAAGCCCCACATCAGGCTCCTCTGCTGTGAGTCTGCTTCTTCCTCTCCCACCCCCCCTGCTTGTGTTCCCTCTCTCGCTGGCTGTCTCTATCTCTGTCAAATAAATAAATAAAATCTTAAAAAAAAAAAAGATTTCTTTAAAAAAAAATATTTTGTATTTTCAGTTATGATTGCCTCTTTAACTTACTAGTTGTTAAGTGTTCCCTTGCTTTCAAATAAATTTATTTTTGAAATCTTTTCAATTAATTTCTTATTTAATTGTTTTTGGTAACTGAATGCACTCTGTGTGTTATCAGTTCTTTGGAGTCTGTCGAGAGTCCCATTGTGCCATTACTGAAGGTTCATTTGGGAAAATGTTTTTTGTGTATGCTAGAAAATACTTTAGGTCCTCTATTCGATGATAAGTTCTATATAGGTACTGGATCAAGCTAATTAAATGCATTATTCATATTACTACAGTGCTACTATTTTTTTTCTCCATGAGCTATCAATTTCTGAAAATGTTGTATTAAAATCTCCTTCTGTGATTGTATTAATGTAGTAAATTGCACTGATTGATTTTCTATTGTTAAACTATCCTTGCATTCCTAAAATAAATCCTACTAGGTTATAATTATCTTTTTTATTCAATTTGCTACGGATTTCCTTAAGATTTCTGTTTCTATATTTATAAGAGAGATTATCCAGCGTACTTCCTTTATTGTACTATTCTTGCAGTAAAATGAGTTAGGAAATGTCCCCTTTTTTTCAGTTCTCTGGAAGATACTGAGTTGGATTGCTGTTATTTCTGTCATTAATGTTTGGAAGATTTATGAGAGAAACCATCAGGGTTAGTAGTTTTCTTTGTGGGAAGCCTTTTGAAAGTGGATTTAGTTTTCTTGATAGATACGAGAATTCGGATGTTCTTCTTTTTCTTGGGTCAGTTTTGATAAGTTCTATTTTTCAAGGAATTTGCATATTTCATTGGAATAGTCAAACTAGCATAAAATTTTTCATAGTATTTTTACTATTTGTTTGATATCCATAGGATTTATAACCATGTCCTCATTTTTTTATTCCTAATATCAGTAACCTGATTTTTTCTGTCTTTCTCTTGATCAGTCTTATTGGGAGTTTATCAATTGCATTAATGTTTTTTTTTTTTTAAAGATTTTATTTATTTATTTGACAGAGATAGAGACAGCCAGCGAGAGAGGGAACACAAGCAGGGGGAGTGGGAGAGGAAGAAGCAGGCTTATATCAGAGGAGCCCGATGTGGGGCTCGATCCCAGAACGCCGGGATCACGCCCTGAGCCGAAGGCAGACGCTTAACCGCTGTGCCACCCAGGTGCCCCTGCATTAATGTTTTAAATAACTTTTGGCTTTTGATTTTCCTGTTGTGCCTCTGCTCTCTATTTCATTAATTACCACTGTTATCTTTATTACTTCCTTCTTTCTATTTTGTTTTGGTATGATTTGCTATTCTTTTTCTAGGTTATCAAGTTAAAAAATTATTTTTAACCTTTTTCTAATATATGCATCAAGAACCATAAATTTCTCTTTAAACATTGTTCTAACTTCATCACACAAGTTTTGTTGTGTGATATATCATATTTTCATTAAAACTCATTTAAAAATATTTTCTAATTTCCATTGAGATGTTATCTTTAAAATACTAATTACTTAAAAGTATATGAACTAATTTCCAAGTAATTAAGAAATCTTTTCTGTTACTTACATATAATTTAATTCTACTGCTGTCTAAAAATATATTCTACTTAATTTTAAAACTTTATATTTTATTGAGACTTGCTTTATGGCATAACATATGGTCCCTTTTTGGTAAGAGTGTCACATGCACCTGGAAAAATAATATATATTCTTAAGTTGATGGGCGCAATTTCTACAAATGTCAATTTTGTCAAATTAAATAACCATGTTGTTCAAAACTTTCCTATCCTTACTATTATTTTTTGTCTGTTTTCCTATTAGTTGCTGATTAAAATATGTTAAAAGCACCAACAACAATTGCACGTTTCCACTTTTCCCTCTAGTAGCATCAAGTTTCTTTTTTATATTTCAAAGGTATATAATTAGGTATACACAAATTTTTACTTTTTCTTGTCTTTCCCTGCATAAAACTTTTGGTACCATGTTAAGTGGAAGCATCCTTCTCTTGTCTTACACTTCAAGGGAAAAGTTTTTAATATTTCACCATTAAATTTGATATCTGCTACAGGCATTTTGTAAAATATTCTCTGTCAGTTAAGGAAGTTCCCTTCTTTTTCTAGTTTGCTAATAGCTGGGTTTTTGTTTTTTGGTTTTTTTTTTACCATGAGTGGAAGATAAGTTTTATCAAATAATTTTCTGTACCTTATAAGATCATATAATTTTGTTTTTTATTAGTGTGCAAAATCATATTCATTGAGTTTTAATGTCGCATTACCCTTAATATCTAGAATAAACTCTAGTTGATTATGATGTGTACTATTATATATAGTGCTTAGTTTCATTTGCTAATATTTTCTTTAGGATTTGTTTATATTCTGTATTTTTGTTTTCAAGATTTTTATCTATGGTCTATATTTTTCCAATCTGGTAATATTCTTGTCAGTTTCTTGAATCAACATTATGCTGATCCATAAAGAATAGAAAAGAATGTACCAATTTTTAAATCTCTAGAAGAGTTTTGTAAGATTGCATTTTCTTCTCTAAACACTTGGAAGAATTCACCATTAAAGACATCTGGACCTAGAAGTTTTCTTCTGGAGAGAGTTTTAAAAATAGATTCAATTTCTTTATTAGATACAAGAGTTTTTAGGTATATTATTTTTCCTGGATCAGATTTGACAAGTTGTAATTATCAAGAAATCAGTCCATTTCATCTGAATTGTCAAATATTGGCATAATGTTTTTTATAATATCCTTTTAGCATCATTTTAAATATCTGTAACATCTAAAGTGATGCCTTGTGTGTTCCCTCATTTTTTCTTGATCAGTCTCATTAGTGAATTATCAATGGTATTAATCTTTGAAAATAATCAAATTATGGATATAATGATTTTCTCTATTATACATATGCTTTGTACTTTATTGATTTCTGGTCTTATCTTTATTACTTTTTTCCTTCTACTTCCTTTGGGTTAAATTTGCTGTTTTATTTTCAAGCTTCTTAAGATAGAAGCTTGGAACACTGATTTTTAGCTTTTCTTTAACATATGTATTTACCCCTGTAAGCATCTCCGTTATGAGCACTGCTTTAGATGTGTCCCTTAACTTTTTATATGACATGCCTTCATTACCTTTCAGTTAATAATATGTCCTTATTTCATTTTTATTTCCTCTTTATCTCACATATTAATTAAGTGTGTTATGTAATTTCCAAGCAACTGATGACTTCTAGCTTTTTCTGGGATTGAATTACAACTTAGTGTAACTGTGGTCAGAAAAACTATTTTGAATGATGTCAAACCTTTGAAATTTCTCGAAGTTTACCTTATGAGTTAGAATATGATCAGTTTTGGTAAATGTGTCAAAGTATACTTGAATGTGTATTCTGTCATTATGGTGTGCAGTGTTCTCTATGTGTTTATTATGTCAAGTTTCTAATTATTTTTAAATCTCTAATACCCTTACTGAGTTTATCTTTGTTTGCTTGTTCTATTAGATGAGTGAAATGTGTTAAAGTTTCCTTTCATGATTATAAATTTGTCTAATTCTTATTTAATTCTGTCCTCTTTTGCTTTCTGTACTCGTGCTATAATAACAGATATATAAAAATTTGAATTGTTAAAACTTATTGGTGAATTGACCTTTTCATCATTATGAAACGTCATGTGATTGTCTCTAGTAATGCTTTTGTCCATAAAAATCTCCTTTATCTAGCATTAGTATTTTCATACCAGCTTTTGGGTTGGTGTTTACACGGTATATCTTTTCCCATTCTTTCACTTTGCTCCTATCTGTGTATTTGCATTTAAGGTATTCATCTTGTAAGTGAATACTGTCAAGGCTTTTTAAATTAACTCTAAGAATACTGTCTTTTAATTGAAGCATTTAATCTATTTATATTTAATATAATTAATGTGTTTAATAAAATCAGATATATTAATGTTTAATTACATAAATATATTAAGGTTTATTTCCACAATTATTGTTTTCTAGTTGACTCATTTCAGTTTCCTTTTTCATTTTCTTGCCATTTTTTAATTAATCAAAAGTTTATTATAACATTATTTTCCCCCAATAAGTGGTTAGTTGTATATGTCTTTCTTATTCTTTTAAAGATCACGACATACTTCCTTATGAGAATCTAATACCATTTACTAGTTTTCACTACTTCTTCAGTATAGCTAGATCCTTAGAACACAACCTCATTTCTCCTCCTCTTGCCTTTTACAATCGTTTTTCATGAATTTTAATCCTACATACGTATTTTTAAGCCCCACAAAACATAACTATTTTTGTGAAGTTGATATTCATTTGAATCTGGGGCTCCTGGGGTAGCTTAGTCGGTTAAGGGTCAGACTCTTGATTTTGGCTCAGGTCTTGATCTCAGGGTCATAAGATGGAGCCCTGAGTCAGGCTTCACGGTCAGCACAGAGTCTGCTTGAGATGCTTTCCCTCTCCTTCCCCCTCTGCCCCTCCCCCCACCTTCAGGCCTGCACACGCTTTCTCTTGCAAATAAATAAATAAGTAAATAAAATCTTTAAAAAATATTCATTTGAATCTACCCACACATTTTCTCTTTTCATTATTCTTGTTTCCTTCTGTATCTCTGTATTTTCACATTATTTCTGTTAGTGGAGACTGCTGGTGATAAGTTTTGTCTCTCTTTTTCTCTTAAAATATATTTATCTTTAACTTTTGAAGAAAAATTTTGCTAGCACAGCATTATAAATTGCTAAGTATTTTCTTTAGGTAAATTAAAATTTTATACCATTCTTTTCTAGATTTCTGTTGAGAGGTCAATTGCCAATCTTTTTGTTGTTCTTTTAAGTGATATTTCTCTTCTCTATGCCTCCCTTCAAAATCTTTTTCTTTCATTATTATTTGTTTACAGTTTTACTATGATGTGCGTGTATGGTCAGGAGGCAGGGGTTGTAGACTGTTTTTTTAAATCCCGTTTGGACTCTGTAGACTATTTTCAATCTGGCTGGCAGATATGTAGTAGAAACAAACAGATCATTGTAGTCCAGCTGGGGTTTGAGATATTTTGAGGTTGTGTTTCAAGTTTTTGATAGCTTGTCTATTCTTAGTTTGTCTTTATATCTAGGACATTACTCTTCAGTTATCCCAACCAAACACCTTGGATATATTCCAGGTCTCCTTCTCCATGACAGACCCTAAACTCCCATTTTTTTTTTTCTTTCTGTCTTAGTCGGCTCAGGCTGCCATAATCAAATACTAGGGATTGGGTGGCTTAGACAACAGAAATTTATTCTCTAATTGTTCTGAAGGCTGTCTGGCTGTCTGGATTAGCATGCCAGCACGGCTGGACTGAGGTGAGGGTTTTCTTCTGGGCTTGCAGACACCTGCCTTCCCTCTGTGTCCTTACATGGTCTTTCCTCTATGAATCATGAGAAGAGAGACAAAGATTTCTCTCTCTCTTTTTATGAGCTCATTAATCTCATCATGAAGGCCCTACCCTCATGACCTATTCTAACCCTGATTACCTCCTAAAGGACGCTTCTTCCAATACCAATACATCGGGTGCTAGGGCTTGGACATATGAATTTTGAGGGGACACAAACATTCAGTCCATAACACTCCCCAACCCAATAAGGCTGCCAGACACCCTGGTTAGCATTTTAGCCTTTGAGCAGCTGCTTTGTGGTTGGTCTCCCCACAAATGTACAACTCAGCAGTCATCAAACGCCCCAGTGGAAACTATGTGTTGGGCTTCTCCAAAGTTTCTTTTTCTCCAACATCATGGCCTCTCACATCATGGCTGCTTTTGTTGCTCTCTGGTGCTTTGCAACATCTATGGTTGTGTATTTTATTCAGATTTTTAAATTGTTTTCAGCAGGAAATAACTGTATATTTTAGTCTGATAGATGCTACTTCTTTTTATCTGTAAGCAGCAGTATACTGCTTTCTGAATTGCATGGGTGAGAAAGACTATACAAATTCAAAAAAGACGTTCTTTCTGGGAATAAGATTACATGATTAGCAGAGATTCTCTGTGTTCTCTAGGAATTTGGAATGTAGATAGTGCTGATTCTTTTCTCATTCACTTTTTAAATTTACTTCCAATCTTTAATTTCATTTAGAAACTATTTGATCAGTAAAACTCTACTTATCAAAACTATACATTTATTCTTAATTCTATTTTACTGAATGTCCTGTAGCTAGAAAAAGGGGGTTGAAAAATAAATTTAAACTACAATGGCAAAAGATATATTCACTTCATATAGTCATTATGAAGCAAGGAAAACATTGGAAATACATTAGTTGTGAGTACCAATACCATAGATATTGGAGTTCAGAGTCTTTTTGCACATTGGTATTTTTCCGTTTCTGCAACACCAGGGCTCTGCACTGAGAGGGAGAGACATAGAGAGATAAAATATAAAGAGAGACATGAACTGAACCATAAAAAGAATATTTCAAATTTCAACTATTTAACCCACCACAAATGGAAATTTATAAAATTTTCAAGGTAATATCTCTTTTAGCTAATTAATAATCTTATTAATTTAAATCTCAAACTACTCTCAGCATAATATCAGAGAGTTCCAAAATGTATATCCAATCCAAATATGCAATCTATAAGAAATGGACCATGATGTTTTATTACTGTTACATGTCAGTTTCATGTGTTATTATGCTATTTCTCACCAGACTTCAACAAATTACTGTCACCTACACAGCATTAAGATAATTTCTTGTTGAAGGTAAGTAGCAAGAACAAAACTACTTAGCACTTGACTAATGCTTTACATGGATTAATCCGCATTTGGCAAGTATTATCTTGTTCTCATTTAACAATTGGGAAAATGGAGACAAAGAAAGATTAACTCTGTAGAGCAGAATTAGCCCAGTAGCTTAAAGAAGAAATTTGTCCAGATAATCATCCCACCTCTTGGATGCACTTCCTAGGCCAAAGCTAAACTTATTAGCAAACCAAACCAACCAACAAAGTAAATAAACAAAATACTCACCTTTTTAAAAAGATATACAGACCGTTTTTTAAAAATATTTGATAAAAAGGGACTAGAAAAAATGTTATTTTTAAGATTCAGAGTATTTCTGCTTTCTAGGGGATGGAGGCTTGAACTTCCCTGGAAAGAATCTCCTTAGATGTAGGGAGGGGGTACATTGAGAACCCGCCACTAGGTAGGACAGGAATCCATTCATTATTATAGGGTGAGACTTTTCATGTGTAGTTTAGTCACTCAAATACTGATGCTTCAGATAAAGAAATTAAGGTTTTGGTTAGTAAAATAAATAAAATTAATTTTAATAGATCTTTGTCATTCCAAATTATGTAAATTTGTTTTATGTTCATGTATTATTGCTGGTCTTGGTAGAGGTGAATGCTATTATTCAAATTGTTGCTCACAGGAGACCATGTTAAAATCTCAAAAGACTTAGAAGGTTGTGTGGGCCTGGTCATAGCATCATACTGGAAAGCAGTCTTCAAATGGAAGTATTCTGTTGCTGAGCCTAATTGAAGGACTAAAGACGGATGGTGTTGTTCAAAATAAATAAGCTAGACTTTGAGAATTATACTAATGATGAATAAGCATATTTGGGACACATATTGATAAAAAGTACAGGAATTCCAAGACATTTTATGATCTGATCTATTTGTGAACAAAAGCGCTAAGAGCATGGAAAGTGTGTATAAAGTTGGGACTCCCTCTCAAGGGAAAGTACATCCCCAATGACAGTCATCCTGGATGAGGGAAGAATGAGAGATGGGATTAGGTTGAGGGAGGGGGAAAACTATTTTCTTTCCCGGGAAATTCAAAGAGATGGGGCTAGGATTCTGGAGAAGGGGGTAAGATTATGGGGACTCCCATTGGAGAAAGCAGGCTGCCTCTTATCACAGCTGCAATCTAGAGATTAAATAGCCTGGCCGACCTTTAAAACAGCAAGACCACAGACAGCTGAACAAGAAGTTGCATAGTAGGGGATCAGTAATGAGGGTCTTAGGACTGTAGTCTCTTTCCAAGAGCAGCATATCCAGGTATAAATTATCTGTAATGTAATTTCCCCCAATATTGACATGACTTTAGTGAAGTTCTCTAATTGCTCTAGTGTGGTTTCAGCTCTCGCTGGTCTGGCTGAAGTGGTGCTAGGAGAACAGCAATGGTTTCAACAACTGCGCAATGTGTTCTCAGGACTATAAGAGGCAATGCTCCAAAGTGAGAAGTGATAGTGAGAAGTGACAAAGGTGACAGGTGACAGATGACTGGAGTGGCAGACAACAACCTGGTTGGAGTGAGAACACCTAAGGACTCCCTGGGGGTTTTCAGAACACCGTGGGAAGGGCAGGTTTCTTCAAGTCTGGCCTTCTGGCACATGAGTGTTATAGAGAGACCCTTGATAACCTGATTTGGGACCTCACAGACTGGAAGATTCTAGGATATTTAAAGAACACAATACAAAAGCTTTCACAGTTAAAACAGCAAACTGCAGAGCAAAAATAAACAAAACTTACTCTATGCTTATCACTTTTTTCATGATGCTTTTGGAAGTTTTTACCACTTCAACTGTTTTCTTTTGCAACACATCAATCAATTTTTCTTTTAAAATTAAACATTTTTTTTCAGCTTTACATCCCATCTGATTAGACTAATATTTTTTTAAAGATTTTATTTATTTATTTGAGAGAGAGAGAGACAGCCAGCGAGAGAAGGAACACAAGCAGGGGGAGTGGGAGAGGAAGAAGCAGGCTCTTAGTGGAGGAGCCTGATGTGGGGCTCGAACCCAGAACGCTGGAATCACGCCCTGAGCTGAAGGCAGACGCTTAACCACTGTGCTACCCAGGCGCCCCAAGACTAATATTTTAAAACAAATAGCGATTCTTTAATGTTAGTCAAAGGAGATTGTATCTCTTCTTCAGAATAGACGTATTTCCTTCCCTTCACTAGTTATGATGAATAGTAAAAGTTTTCAGCAGTTGGTCTTTACGCATGTTTACTTTTAGCAAACTCATGCATGCACACACAGACACACAGGTATACTTTTGATTGACACTAATTTTGCTTATTTAAAATCAATGTTTTTCAAAATTTCAAGGATTCAGATTACATCATGACAACATGCAGTACCCATTAATGATACAGATTCCTCACTGGTATTCCCAGAAATTCTGACTCAGAAGGAAAAGTCTAGAGCTCAGAAATCAGAATGTTCATAAGCTCATTGGCATTTATTGTGTCAATAATGTTTGAGAATCACTGCCAGGGGTTCCTCCATATGTTGGACATTTATTACTTAAAAAATTGACAGCTTTTTCACTCACTGTAGATGTTCAGAGATAAAACAGTCAAGTTATTTTTCTAAATGTAAAAAAAAAAAAAATCAGAGGCGCCTGGGTGGCTCAGTCGTTAAGCGTCTGTCTTCAGCTCAGGACGTGATCCCGGCGTTATGGGATCGAGCCCCATGTCAGGCTCCACCGCTGGAAGCCTGCTTCTCCCTCTCCCACTCCCCCTGCTTGTGTTCCCTCTCTCGCTGGCTGTGTCTATCTCTGTCAAATAAATAAATAAAATCTTTAAAAAAAAATCAAAATCTGAAAAATACAAGAAGAATTTTTTTTTTTTTTTTTTTTACCAAGACAGTAAAGACATCTGAATTCATATTGACTTGCTGGACATGATGAAGTGTGTGCCCCAGTCTACAGCACTGTGATCTCACTTGAGATAAAGTTTTAAGTAACCTCTGCTAATCTCCACGCTTCATCCCTGGCTCCTACCTTCTACTGCGATGCCATCTCTGCAACAGCTCCCAAGGAGGTAGAACTGGGAATTTTCCCATGTAAACTGATCATCTTTCTACCCCCCAGTTCTCTGAACCTTCCACCATATTGGATGGACTCCCAATAGGATGATAGCTTTTCTCCTAGAATGAGAATTTCTAGCCAGTCAATAACATTTACTAATTACTAATTGTCACTTTTATTTTACTGGGGTGTTTGGTTAACACCTGTTATCACACTGGATTCGTAGTATCACTCTTTGATTTCTTTTCTCATTCTCAGTATACATCCTGCAAACTTGCCTTACTGTTATTCGTGTGCATATCTCTTTCCTCCTCTCCTTTTCCTCCCTCTGCCTCCCTTCTTCCCTCCCTTCTCCATCTCCTTTCCTTTTTCCTCAGAAGATCCCCCGAAGAGCTGGGCAAACTGTTTCAGGATCACCCAAGGTTTGTTCTGCATATGTGGCATTTCTGGATTCTGCATATGTGGACAAACACTGAGCTTGGCAGCGAGAGGTGCAAGTGGGGACTGGAGGCAAGGCACTAGCAGGTTGCGCCTGCACAGAGTGGGTCAAAGCCTGCAGTGTCACTGCAGCAGCTGACAGGAGAGACAGGGGGTGGGGTGGGGGGGGAGCTGTGAGATTGTGAGGGGGACCCAAGAGATGCTGACATAGGTGTCTTTGAAAAAACGCATAAGATTTGCCAAGCAGACAGGTGGCAGGTCAGGAGACTCCTAGTAGAGAAATTAACATATGGAAGGAAACCAAGGCATGAAACAATGGGCTGTGTTCAGAGACCGACCTGCATTTCCAGTTTGACAGAACATAAAATTTAAGGGGGTAATGACAGGAGATGAGGCCTTTCCTTATAGCCCTTTATAGAACTGAAAAAAAACTCTGTGATTTGTTTATTTTCATGTATACTGGAATTTATTATTTGTTTAACTTTATGAGACATTTTATGTCCTATAAAGGCAAAGACATGACTGTCTTCACCACAGTCAAGCACATGGTAGGCATCTTAAATGAAAAAGGGTGAAGCTGTCAAGGGCCTTGTGCTCCAATCCAGAAATCTCCCATCACTCTTGGAGATGCTGGAGGACAAATGTCATATCTAGTTCCTTCTCTTCAGTGCCTAGTGCAGAGACTTCTGCCAGTAGGTCCCCAGGGACTGTTGACTGCAAATGCTGAATTACATAGTTTCTGAATCACACTGGTTCCGTGGAAGGTATGGAAAGCATAAGGATGCTATGACAGGCTGCTGTATTGTAAGAGAGATGTCAGAGAGCATGATCTGAAGAATTTGAAGGAAGACTGAAGACATTTTTGACATATAGCTATTTTCCAAGCTAACTCGGCTAGTCACATCAATCATAACGCTCAAACTAATTCATTCTATCAGCTCTAACCTCAGACTTTCTTTCTGGATTCTGGCATATGAACTTCCCAAGATGTCAGAGAAAAAACTTGCTATTACTTTACTGTTCAAACAGTAACAATTATCCAAGTGGTGGGCTTTAGAATATCACTGCATTTAAAAAACATTAATTGCTCTTTGACAATTGCTTTCAGATATAGTATTATCAACGTAAGTGTGGAGAGGCAAATGAGTCCCGACAAATGAATGATTCTTGGGTCAAAGCCCCAAAACTCCTTCAGGGGCACGCACATAAGTGTGACATCTCTCATCTCTGACAAGATCCAAAGACCATGTAAGTGCTAAATAATATAAGGGATATCATTTCAGGGTTGTTGTTTTTTTTCCTTCCTTTTCAAATGCCATCGAACATTCACAATGAATTCACCTAGCCTAGAAAAGACTCAAAAAATGGAGATGAACATCTGTGAGTAACTCCAGGAAGGTCTTGAGATTTGGCAGTTTTTATACACTTAAGCCCATCAGTTGTTCTCTGGGACTATCTTTTTTTTTTTTTTAAAGCTTACATTGTAGTGTTTACATAATGTCTTGATAATTTCATTAAAGAGTGAGATAGGCAACATCTGACAGAAAATAAGGAAAAATTTTTGCTAATTAAATTATGTGCCGGGCAACAGGATCAAAATTTCAGAATCAGAAGGTACCTGAAAGATCTCGTGGTTTATCTAGGAATCGACAACCTATAGAATTAAGTCTGGCTTATAGACAGGTTTTCTTTAACCCACACTTGCTTGTTGGCCCTGCCCCCCGCCAATCTGAAGCAACTGAAAAAGCAAGATGTTTCCCACAAATCTGTAGGCGTGCAGCCTCTCTTCTGTTAGGACAGTACTGGGCCCTTATCTCCGACTGCAACCTGGAGCTGCCAACAGCTCTTCCCTTTAGAAAACGAGGCCCTGCTTCTCCCCTCACACCCCATGGACCCCATGGACCCACTGAGAAGCATTTAGGTCTCCGGCTTGGACTCCATAGGTATGTGAATTTTTGATTCCTGTGTTAGTTTAATGCTAAGGAATATTTCAGCTCTCACATCTTGAATATCTGAAGTTGAATAATATATGCTGTACTTTTATCTGGATAACATGGGTAATTTTTCTTCAGTATGGTATTATCTGACAATATAAATATTATAATTTGTTTAACATGTTACAGTTTAAACTAATTAGGGATTTACTTCTACCTAATGAAATTTGCTTATAGCAGTTTAATGTTATCTTGTTAGTACAGACTGCAAATGCCAAATTCTTTTAAAATATTTTTCCTTTGAAGTCAATTTGAATAGATAGATAGATAGATAGATAGATAGATAGATAGATAGATAGATATAGCCTCAGGTTAGTTTTTATTCTGAATGTTTTTCAAACTTTCATACTAACTTGAATTAGGATTAATTTTAGAATGGCAAAACAGTTTACAACGAACTCTCGGCTGTATAATTGGGAATCTAATGCTCGCTCACAATAAATGATTTGGCCTACTTTATTGAATATTTATTTAGCAAATGTTTATCATATTTCAAAATCTCTGTGTAAAGGGCAATTAGGGAATATAAAGGTGAATGAGACATGGTCTCTGCCCTCCAAAGAATTTACATTCTGGTCAGGAATACAAATACATAAATAATTCAAAGCAGCGGGGCCAGGGGAGTGCTGAATGGTCGGCCAGTGGAACTGAGCATGGTCAAGGTCAGAACTGGAGTAAAGGTGTGCGGGGGGAGGGGTAGGAAGTAAGGATGTTATTCCAAGATTCTAACCTAGTGATCTGGTGGGTGTTAGAGAGTCTATCCAGGTTTCGGACAGGATTACAGATCAAATGCCATGCTGAATGCTGCCCCAAAAAGGGGTAGATTTCAGGCTCTGGTCTTGTTAGTAAGAATTTTTTTAACAGCTTGTATAGCTTTGTAAAAAATGCAACTTGCAAGAGTTAAATGTTGGCCTCAAAAGAATTAGGATACTAGTTAACTAGTCTAATGACAGAGAGATTAACAATAGTCTGCCTCTCTGTTTGGAGTTGCTTTGACTAGTTTCTCATGAGGATTGCTGTGGGTGCTCCTGGAGGGTGTGGGTTTGGGGTGGCTCTAATATTTGCTAAGAGGAGAGATAATATCCTCTTATTCTAGGTCATTGAAGACTCTTGTCCTTTAGACAACACTGAAAAAATCTGGTCTGTAAATGTCCTATAATGAGTTTATTCTGGAGGTAAAATCAGCCAGATTTACTATTTGGTATCATAGATTTTTTAAAAAATGATAAAAATGACTGTTGAGCTAAAACTTTCCCTTTCCAACTTCTGCAAATTCTTCTATTTGGATAATCTGCTGACATTAGGAAATCTCACTTTAAATGACTGAGACTCACTTAGAACCTCAAGGGAAGGAGACTGGGATTAAGAGAGGTAGGGAGTATCACTGATAAATGTGGCAGAGTGCACACTTCAAATTGCAGAGCTGCTGTAAACTGTCATTTCTGATTACACATTATTAGTGTGCTCTCAATAGTACCAGCTGGCCAAACACAGACAGGAGAAGAGTGCATAATATTAACTCAATGCTGGTAACTTACAGTTGTCTCGTACTTTTGTTGAATCCATCTGTTTCCATCTGCTTAAGTGCTTCCAATGGGTCTGTGTACCTGATTACTTGTCTTTTGCCAACAGTGCTTAGGTCAGCATTTTGGGGGGGAGTCATTTTTGGCCCTTCCCTAAGCACAGTTAGTGAACTAGTCCATCCGCCTTTATATTTATTGAACATAATTGAGGCAAAGTGCTAGCATAGATACACAGAATACAGTGAGAGTCAGTCCCTGCCTACAATATGTTTATAGAATGGAAAGGAAGGAAGGTGGAAGGAGGAGGGAGGGAAAGTAATTCATTAAGACCCTGTAAATCCCAAGCACTATTCTCTTATTTAAAAGCCTCATAAAAGTTGTTAAACTTACCTGCATATTTATAAAGGTGGTCACAGATTGCTCACCAAAATGACCCAAGCTAGAAAGTGATGCAACCCCTCCCACCAGACCTCCCTCTGGTAGCTTTCCTTTATTCCTTTCTCCTTACGCTGGTAGATTTTTGCCCTCTAATATAGCGAGTCATATACTTCTGTCACAAAGACTGTGCAATACAGTTTCATAATTCCAGTTCCTAGCCTAGGGTTTGGCTCATAATTGGCACTCAGGGAATATTTATTGAATTAGTTGAATTTCCTTAACGAAAACAGAGTACTGGTGGGGAGATGACACTTGGTATTCAAAAGCTCTGATGTAATGTCTCCTCACCACGGGGTTGGAGCACTTCCACAGAGGAGACAGAACACCTGCCCATTTAATCACTGAGCAATTGCCCAGGTCATCAGTTTTCCCCAAGAAAATATGAAAAGGGCAGGTTGCTGTAGCTTGGCTTACTGGCGAACGCTCTGAGTGTATGAATGTGCCCCACTTTAGGAAAACCTAATGTGGAATGGCTGAGTGTAAAAGACCTTTTTAAAAATGAGAACTCCAGAGGCGCCTGGGTGGCTCAGTCAGCTAAGCGTCTGCTTTCGGCTGAGGTCGCGATCCCAGCGTTCTGGGATCGAGCCCCTAGTCAAGCTCCCTGCTCGGCAGGGAATCTGCTTCTCCCTCTCCCTCTGTGTGTGCTCGCGCTCTCTCTCTCTCTCACAAATGAATAAATAAATCTTTTTTTTTTTTTAATGGGAGTTCTACGGGTTGGATTTGTAGTGCACTTTGAGTAGGCCACTAATTGCACTGGCCATGCCCGCTGTATTAGGCAGAAGGGGTAACGTGATAAGAGAGATGGGGTGCATCCACGACTCTGTGAACCCATGTTTAAAATGGCTGCTTTCCTAGATACACGGCCTTGCCCCCACGTTTCAACACTGGCATTCTAACTTCCTGTTTCATCGAAGCTCAGGATTTTTTTAAAATATTTAATTTATTAATTTGACATAGAGAGACAGCCAGCGAGAGAGGGAACACAAGCAGGGGGAGTGGGAGAGGAAGAAGCAGGCTCCCAGCGGAGGAGCCCGATGTGGGGCTCAATCCTAGGACTCTGGGATCACGCCCTGAGCCGAAGGCAGACGCTTAACGACTGCGCCACCCAGGCGCCCCAAAGCTCAGGATTTTGATTCACTATTGACTAAGCGCATCCTCACCACCATAAACTTTAGCAAAGTTGGCATTGCATCTCTAAAATCATGTGAAAAATGAATCAGTGCTTACACTTTGTTTGGGAATCACGTTGAATTCAGAGTCCACAGGACTTCCTCCTGCTGTCTTGCAGAAAATCTCCAGGATCCTCTCTGCTTCCATTCTTCTTCTGGACCCCCCAGGCCCTGATGCCCCACCCCACTGCTCAAAAAGGAGAAACGGTGCAGAAATAAGGCAGGGATGAATGTATGTACGTACTTACACACGTAAGCGTGTGTGTTTTCCCCCTTGGTAGTCTCTCTCTCTCTCCATTTGCAAGTCTACCAAAGTAAGACAGGCCTAGGATTACTCCCGCCTGAGCGGCCCCCCTCCCTACTTCACCTGGTGTGCTTCTATTAGGCCGGGCTCAGTGGCTTTACCGAGTGCTGGAGGTGAGAGGGCTCTGCTGCAGACACTGATAATAAAGGTGTGCAATCCCCTGCAGAGCATTTGCAACCAATAATGAGAACAAATTAAAATCTGTTTATTACCACCACATACCAGGAACTCTAAGCGATATCTGTACCAAATACTCTTCCTGACCTGGAAGGAGCAGACTGACTGTTGCCTGGCCCAGTCCCTGGTACACCTCCAGCCAGCCCTGCTCTGGAAGTTAGAAATTCCTGCCCTTGGCTGGCTTTTCTCACCTTTCCTTCCCACAGAGGAAGAGTAAGCAGGGTGGACTTAAAGCAGCACAAAATATGACCCTTGGACCCCTGGTGGCCTCTAGTTATTTAGATCTATCAAGTTGGCAGTTTCAAAGGAAAACAGATGAAACAATATACTTTTCATATGTTGGCAATTATTTTTCTCAGAAATCATGTTAACGTCCTTCAAATTTTATTCCTAGCCTCTGCACCATGTACTCTAAAATGGCAAAGTTGGTTTTTCATCTCAATTAACAGTGCACGTTTGTTTATAGAATATTTCCTGGGGCTCCTGGGTGGCTCAGATGGTTAGGCGTCTGCCTTCAGCTCAGGTCGTGATCCCAGGGTCCTGGGACTGAGCCCCGCATCGGGCTTTCTTCTCGGTGGGGAGTCTGCTTTTCCCTCTTCCTCTATGTTCCCCCTGCTTGCGCTCTCTCGCTTTCTCTGTCAAATAAATGGATAAAAATCTTTAAAAAAGAAAAAGGAGAGAAAAAATAAAGAATATCTCCCATTGTTTGCATGTTATTTATTTTAATAAAATTAACAGTTTTAATTATTTTTGCCATGTTGCATTACACCCTTCAAAAGTGGCTCAAAATGGGTCATTTAAAACATTAAGGTAATCATTTAAAAAGTAATGCAACCACAACTTTAATGAATCTGAAGTTGTGCTAATTTTATACAAGCATCTGGAAAAAGAAAACTCTACATAGGAAGTAAAGAGTGGTTATCTGAAAATCAGTAATTACTGAACAAATGACCCATTTACTCCCTGTCCGAACCTTTGTTGTCTATGAAACTGTCATTTAGTGGCATGAAACCATAAGATTTTCACATCATTCTAAAACAGAATAGCAGCCACTTTGGTAAACCAATCACCTTTTCTTGCAATGAGCACAAAATAATGTTTTGGAATAGCAAACTGATTCATTTTGTCATTAAAGTTAGACATGAGGTAATATCACTCATGCGTCTAAATTACTCAGGCATCAAAATGAGTAATTTTCAGTACACACAGCAAAAATAGGTACGTCCCTCTATTTCCAAGAGTGTAAACCTGAGACAAAGTCATTAGCCATGTTTTATTTGGAGAAGAAACAGAATGAGTTCTTGACAAACTAATTAAATAACACGTTTTAGATGTTCCATATTGTCAATGGCATAGAATGTGATCATGCAGTCAGAATCCTGTGGACATGCTAAGAGATGCTGCACTTTACAGGGAGATGGAAACAGTATTTTGAGCAGAATATAGATCCGCTTTTGGCAAAGGTAATTTAAACAAGGAAAAGTACCCAATTATTTCTTATTATGCTTTTCTCTAAAAACACACACTACGGAAGAGAGATTTCCATAGATAACACCTGTTTTGGTGAGTCATGAGGTAGGCTGGAAATAGCACCTTGGGGTCAGAATTGAAGGTGAACCAGCTATGCAGGCCATGAGGAAGGGCTTTACCAAGAGGATAGAACAGACCGTTTCTGGATGCCAGTCCACACGCCAGTTTACTCATAGAGAACATGTGGCAATCAACAATATACCCCCAGATCTTCCTTCAGTGACTGTGACTTGATTGTAAACCCTGAGGAAATGTCTTTTCAGCCTGCTGTTTGAAGAAGAGGCAGTAATACGGGACTCTCGTTACATAAGTTTGCTAACTCTCGGGAGAAATGGTGCTTACCGCTGAGTGGTTGAATAAGGTATGAAATACAACTTTTTTCTCATGGCACTGTCCAAATCAGCAGAGACCGTCACAACAATTTTAAATAACTTGCTCAAATGGAATATTTCAACATTCTAGTCAATAGCTGAATACCTTAAATCTATCATCCAGGAGATTAAAATACAATGTTTAGTGTTTAGGAAAATGTATCACCTTTATTAAGAAGACTGAATTATGGTGAAGACAACTTTGTCATCAGGAATTTGGATCTTTCCCAAAATTTGATTATTCTTTTTCTCCCAGCAGAAAAACAAATCAATAATATATATAATTGAGCATTTTTTAAAAAACACGTCCAAATGCCAGAGCAAAAGACTATAAATACATTAAGAATTAAAGTAACTGGGGCGCCTGGGTGGCACAGCGGTTAAGCGTCTGCCTTCGGCTCAGGGCGTGATCCCGGCGTTATGGGATCAAGCCCCACGTCAGGCTCTTCTCTATGAGCCTGCTTCTTCCTCTCCCACTCCCCCTGCTTGTGTTCCCTCTCTCGCTGGCTGTCTCTGTCTCTGTCGAATAAATAAATAAAATCTTAAAAAAAAAAAAAGAATTAAAGTAACTGCTGAATGCCCATAAAAGAGGGAATTAGCTCATGTCTAATTTCCTCTATCTAATCTTATCTACCAAACTAGAGGCCAATTTATTCATCTATCTATCATTAATCCTTGCCCAAAACTTAAGATCCTGTGAAAAATTGCAGTTCATGATATCAGATTTCTAAAGCTTAGAAATATAGATCATATTTAATAATTTTTTTAAAGAATTGAAGCACCTGGAGAGTGGATTATTAATCTACTTCTTGCTGTTTCTCACATTACAACATTTAGCTTTCCAGTTTGGGACATGATATTCCATGCTAGTATGTGACAGAAATTTGAAAGTAACCTTCAGTGAACTCTCTTTTCATCTTGCCAGGCTCTTCACTGATCCTAATATTCATAATTATCTGACAGAGTCACCAAATACTTGCTCCCATTTCTGCTGACCTATAGTTGTAAATAAAGATTTTCTATTTTTATTTTGTACAAAAATTGAGAACATAAGCCAAGTAGACGTGAAACATGCCTGGCAGCTCACGGCACACTCATCCTAGAGCCAGGCATCCGTGTACTAGTACTTTGGTGAAAGATGCAAAAGTATATTATCCATTATACTGATATGAAACAGTATTAATTAACTTGTAAATATTTTTATATCATATTTACCTTATTTAAAAGATGTTTATAGAACACTATGCATGCCCTGACACCCATAAAAAGCTTGCTGATGCTAAGATGAAAAAGACATTCTGCTTCAAATCTGGATATATGAAATCACAAGGAATTACACTGGGTTTGGAATAAAACACTCCTGGTAATAAGCCATGTGACTTTGCTTTCTGCCTGCAGATCCCTGAGGAAACTCTTCAGAGAGAATGGAAAAGATGAGGGAGAGGAGGTCAGGATTTGAGGATCCTGGGTTTCTGGCCATTTCCTTTCTTCCCTCCTAAGTTGTTAGGATGGCTTTAAAATTTGCATATATTGCATATGAAAAAATTGTTTTATAATAGAAGATTTTGCAGCATTTAGCTCATTTTACTCTCATCTTTTAGTATCTATTATTATTATTATTGTTTATTGCAATTTAAATAATGACAATGCTTCCTACTCTCATTGTCTATTAAAACTTAGAATTTCATAATCATGCAGTTAAACTCTCACAGTGACAATAATTGTTATGTGTCTGTATGTTCCTATGCAGAACATTTTTACTGCATGTGTCTTCATTTCAGTAATGCAAGGGTAAGCGTTTGTTTCCCATACAATCACAAGCTGTTCTTAATGTAAACATCAGTATTCCATCAGCCTCACAAACCCACAAGCAGCGGCAGGCACTTCCGTAAGCATCAGCATTCTTATCTCTATTCCTCCAGGGAATACATTTTCACTTTGGTAATTATGCCTGTATTTTTAGGATTAAACGTATGCTTTTCTCACACTGGAGTGAGGAGGGGCCTGCTCATTTATCATTAAGCAGCCAGTCTGTTTTCTAACACTTAAGAAGAGAGACAGGAAAAAAACCCTGCTGTCCAACTTGACTTCTTGGAGTTTTCCAGCAGTTTGGACATCTGTCCATGGTGGCATATACCAGGTTGCACTCCTTTCAGGTGCTAGAACAAAGAGGAGAGGAGAGGAGAGGAGAGGAGAGGAGAGTTAGTTGTCCCTCTTATCAAGTGGCCAATCTACTCTTGGTCCGAGCACTGTTTTAGTATCTATCGTCAGCATTAAGGGGTTAATTTCTAGAGTGGGGGATTGGCCAGTATAGCGAGGAGCAGGCAAGTGAAAATAGGAGCCATTTGCTTTCCTCTTCTTTTTCTGTGTTTTAATCATTTGAGCCTAATGCTCTTTGCCAGTAAACCACATTACTCATACTACCACTCCCTAATAATGAGAAATATCATTTAATAAATAAATTTCATCTGCAAACAACTGTGCTGAAGGTTTTACATATATCACTTCATCTAAAACAATTCAACAGCTATAATGCAGGGGTTCCTTCCTCCAATGTTCAGATTAGGTCATCGAGGTAGAGAGTTAAATAGTTTGCCTGACACGATGTGGCAACTACACGTGGAACTGTCATCCCAAAAGAGAAGCCAAAGACTTCAACCCCTTAAGTGATGTAATATGATGAGCCAATGTCCTAAACCTCTATATTATTTCGTTCTACAAAAATATTTTGTGAGGCTTTCAGGAAGAAAAGCTATATGCACTTTCCTTTGATCAGCATTAACTAGGTTGTTCCGTGAGGCTCTCGAGAGAACATACACCTAAGACACGGATGCCTTCCTCAAGGAAGTTGGAATCTAGGGATAGAGATTATGGAGACAAAAAAAAAATCGTAACACAGCAAAAAAGTGGTAAGTATCCCAAAAGAAGTACAGATGAGGTTTGTTTGGTAGAGAATTAACTTGCAACTGGGAAGATCAGAGAATCTTTAGAATACAGGCCAGCTACAGTCAGATATGGAAATGTAGAAGCAGGGATACATACTAACAAGCACATATGGATACCTTACCCAGCCACCCATTTGAGAAGTTTCCCCCAGCCTCATCATATACAGGGCTAGCAGATGCTGTGCTTTCTGGAGCAAATTATATTCTCTCTTTGACCTTATCTCCTTACCTATAAATTGAAGGGAGTGGCCTGTACGGCAAAGGAGAGCCACATTCCGTGGCTTTGTATTCAGATTCTGATTGGATTGGTTGCCAAACGAAAAGCAATCCGGGGGCAGAAAGAAAGAATTGTTATAGACTCTCTAGTGACTCTTGCAAAGGAAGTGAGCTGAGAGGGGCTGGAATCTCTTCTACATGCCCAGAGAAATCCCTGGTTCTGTGAAGGAACTGCCCAGAGCCATGAGAGGATAATGCTGGATGTCCATCTTGTCCCCACCCTCTAGGGATCTGTATTTTTTTCCTTTCCTTTGACTTGCATGGTAAAAGCGTCAGTCTGGTCTTCAAATTCGGGCTATTGGGTGTGGGGGGGGCGGCTGGACGGCAGGCTGCCTGGACTCAGATGACCTCCACCCACTATACTTCTCTGTGAAATTTCCATGATGCTACAATTCAAGAAATGTAGGTGAAGTACCAAGTGCAGCATGGGTGCGTAGTAGGGATCCAGTAATATCTACTGGAAATGGGAAAGAGGTGCTTGAAACAGACTGTAATGGAACCCAAATTCATCTGTCCAGTGCCCGGCGAAGACCGTCACTGAGACATCCAGCGTGCAGCATGGAAAGGGTTTATTCGAGAGGCAACCAAACAAGGACACAGTAGGGCAAGCCTCAAACCCACCACCCTGAACAGGAGAGAGAGGCAGGGAAATTTAAAGACAAAGGAAAAGAGGTCTGGGTAAAAAGCTGCCGCTGCTATTATTAGTCCTGTTAACTCATTGGTTACCGGTTTCATAGCCAAGGGCAGTTTTCCAAATGACCTATCACCTCTTTCTCTGGTGATAACAACTCAGGGGCCCTGCTAGGGATTTGAGACTTTCTCTCCCATCAACCACCCTTTTCACATTTTATTGGCAAAAAGTTGATGTACAATTTCCAAAGGTAATTATGCCATAAAAATAGACATCCAATCAATGGACAATTAAGCATCCATTAATAAAAATATGCAGACTCTGTTCTTAGGAAAGTGCAAATGAAATAACATTAAGTGGGAAAGTCAAATAAAAATTATTACATAGAATCTATAATTACTATAATGGTTACACATGGAAAGATCTAAAATAGGCCAAGGAATGGTGAAAATAGTTGTTTAAGCAAAAGGAATAAAGATATATAATTCCTTGTGAAACTGATTTAATCATAAATTCTTTTTCTAATGAATATATCATGGTACTTTTTCTTATTGTTGCCAAAAACCCACACCACACAGAAAATGTTAAATTCCCTACATAATCTCACTCCCCAGGGAGTAAGATTTAGCTGACTTTTAGCAGAATGCTGGAAAACTTCCAGATTTCTGTGCATATAAAAGCATACCTACACACATTTCTCCATAAACGGAGCCATGTTCTGCATTCTGTTTTATATCTTTTTTATTTTTAATATCAATAGTGTTTTTGATCATGGAAACAATGTAAGTTTATAAAAATCTTAGAACAATAAAAGATAATCCATTTAAATGCAAATAATTCTTGAGGTTCAAATACAAAGGACAAGGTATAGTCTTTTCCTTGATTGCCATCAAGATTCCAATCAGGTGGAGCTCCCCAGTTCCTAAATGCAGCAGCCTGGTAATAAGGCTGTGTCCTCCAAGGTCAGGAGGAAGGGCAAGAAAGGAATTCTGATGGTGTGGGGGAAGGGGAAGTTAGCCCCATCTGTCATTTTGCGCCTGACCCATCAAGACAGGGCTCCGTGGAGCTCTCCACAGTGAGGAAGGAACAAGTTGCCTTTTGTGTTAATTAAATAGATGTGAGCCGGGGGAGTCCATAAGTGAGCCACAAAGAGGCAACCGCTGAAAAACTGCTACATATGTGCAAGCGGGCCCCACAGGCTTGGTTTTGATTTTCTGTGTTTGCACCCTACTATCCAAGGAGCCCTGCTATCCGTATTCTGCAGGTCTCGAGCCCATGTGCCTTCTCTCCCAAGGGATGCTTCTGGGCTAACGGAGGCTCTTACTCATTATCCTCATGTCATTCTAGCTAATAGGACTGAGGTTTTCCTGAGGTCACATGTCACTGCTGCTCCATCTTTGAATGAGGCAGGCTGGAAAAATGCCTTTTCCTTCTGCTCTGTAACTACTTGAGTAATGAAATAATGTAAGGTTATGCAGCTCAGCATATGGCATTTCCTCGGAGAGCAGAATCGTAGGAATGGAAGCCCAGGAAGTTAGTCTTTAGTTAGAACAGTCTCACGGAAGCCTCTTAGATATACTAGACCTGCTATTTGTCACACAGGCCCCCTAGGTTTGGGGACCTATGAACGCTGGCCTCTGTCAGCATTTACATCTCTCTGAGGAGAGAGTCTAATGCGAGCATCAGATCCTCAAAGAGGTTTGTGGCACCCTGAAATATAAAAACCCCTGACATTATTGACCTTGACCGCCACAGCACACCCTTTGGCCAGATTCCCTCAGACTCTTTTTGCTCTATCAAGCACACTCTTCCTCCAATTCCATACTGCTTTTGCTTGGAAAGGCTCACACCTGTGACTTTCCAGAGACTCGTTGCTTCCTCAGACAGAAAGCCGACTACCTGGAATTTACATCCCCTTGGGGTGGCCCTTGGCCAATGACAGACTGGTAGAGTCTGAAAGCCAGCTATGTTGTCCCCAGGGGGGACAGTCTGATGGGTGTTTCATACTCCGGTGTGCCTGTGGGACAGGATGCAGCTGGAGATTGGCCAGACATTGCTTGACGTCTTCCCCTTCCACAGCTTGTTTCCCTTGCTAACTCTGTGGGTTTTTCCGGGAGCACTTTCTTAACTCACACAGAAGTCCTGGTCTCAGGGTCTCCTGGGGAGCCTGCCCGAAGACAACTGCCTATAGCATGCCAGCACAATGAGCCCAGTCGTCCTTTTCCCCCTGGAACCTCTTAAAACAACAACTGATCACAGCCAAGTGGTGAGATGGGCTGTGCTGGACAAGCGGGAAGCATTGTAAGAGGTGAAGTGAATCTGAAACAAATAGATGGGCATACAAACAGGACACAGAAAAAAGGAAAGAAAAAAAAAGAATGGTAAGAAATGGTAAGAGAATCATTCATGTATTCACTTGGTACCATGTTACAGTGGAAAATGTTTTAAATAAGACTAGAAGAATCTATGTTCTTGTTCAGACTCCGTAAACCATTAGCTGCTTGGCCTTCAACAGTCACTCAAATTCCCTGAACTTCAGTTTTCTGACTGTAGATCGGCGATCATGATACTGCATTCACAGGCTTATTGGAAGGATCAAGTAAAACAACGGAAGTGAAAACTTCTTCAAGTCAGAAAGCGTAATGAAACACTCTTTCCTAAGCGCATGTTTGTCCCGTGATTTAGACTACGTTAGTACTTAACCAAGTGCAGGAAGCACTGAAGATATGACACTGTCATACAACAGGTTTTAGTCTAACTGGAGAAACAAACACAAAGGGAATAGCTAAACAACAGCTAAACATGGATCTATACACAAAATGTGTACCTACCGAGAGCAGAAGACTCCAGAAGATGGTGAGGTCACACTTGCTCGGACAGAGGGCCTCATGGCTTAAGTCATTTCTTTCTGCTCAATGCTTCCCTGACACCCGTTCTCTTTTTCTGGGAACACTTTTCACATCATTAGAAATAGTTATTCAATGTCAAGCTTTTCCACCAGATGGTAAAGAACAAATCATATCTGAATTATTCACCCAAGAGTCTCCGGTGCCTAGCACGTAGTGGGGGCCCAAGAGGTATTTCTTAACGACTCAGTGAATATTTTAGGGTAGATGGAATTTGAATTGGCGATTCAAAAAATACGTGGCAATGTGAATGAAAGTAGAAACAGTGGACAAAACTGTTTAGACTCGAGCAGGGCTTGTGCTCAGCCGCCCAGGAGAAAATGTGGAGATACAGGGTGAGAGCCGCACTATAAAATGGTTTTGATTGCCAGAGTGACTGACCTTCGCCCTCGAGGAGTCAACAGAGCTTTGGTAGCAGAAGAGCATGGTGGAATCAGTGCAGTAGGAAGATCCTTCTGGAAGCAGGTGTGGCAAGTGCTGTGGGGGTATGGTGGTGGGATGGAGCTGAGAGCCGGTGCATGGGGGGCCGAGCAGTTAGACTAAAGAGCAGTCCTTGTCCAGAGGCACAAACCATTGCCAGGGGCCCCTTTCCTGTCTCAGCTTCCCTTTCATAATTTAGCCAGAGATTAAACTTTTGTGTCATAGGACATCCAGTCTAAGTTCCTCACTATTTTTCCAACAAATGAATCAGCAAAGAACAGATTTGCACAAAACTAGAAAATGAAATCAACGATACATCTGATGCATTGACCTACGGGTTTCCTTCCAGGCAGCGTGTGGCCTGTGCTCACGCACTTTCACGGACCTCCATGGGCAAAGCCCTCGATGCCTTAAGGCAGCCTGTTCCATACCCATAGGACTGGCATCACTGACATGACTGGTCATTTGTTCCGAGAAACTCGGCAGAATCATCCTGCCCCTTGGTCTGGGACTGGCTGGCAGTCAGAAAACTTAGATCCTATTGCAGAGATGTCCCTGGCTAGATGAAATGGGGCGAGTCATTTCTTCCAAGTTTACTTCTATGTTCTCACCTTCAAAATGACGAGGTCAGGCTAAGTGGTTGATTTTTCAAGCCTGGGTAATCGTTACACAAGTTCCCCCTGAGGGAACTTGTTTGAACCCAACCAAACCTCCTAAATCAGAATCCTTGAGAGCTGGGCTCAGGAATCATATTAGAAACAAACTCAAGTGATTGTATGAAGCCAGCCTGGGTCGGGTGCAGGGAGAGGCGCTGGGATCCCATGGACTAGATGAGCCCCTTGGTCTTCTTCAGCTCTAGAAATTCAATTCAAGAATCTTCTCTTGTGATTCCCATCTTAGTAATAATACAAAAAGTCAGGTAACTATAATATTTTGTCATAATATATCGGCTTAGGTTTTAAAAGCAGGGGTGGGGAAAGGTATCACTAACAATGTAAATAATTTTTCTCTAACTCTCCCCCTTCCTGCTGCTGCAGACACTCCAATTCCCCTCCCTCCCAGTATTTTGGGGGTTCACCGGGGCATCATTAAACACCCCATTTCAGTTACCAGGGTATTCTGCTCTTCTGCTCAGGCTCTGTTTCTGATGAGCACCCCTCCTCCCTAGAGTGACGTGTGTGTCATCTCCGAAACCCAAGAATCCCTCCAGAAGCTATGTTGGTGCTACTGCTCCCTGTGTCCTGTTGATGACGGTTATCCCCTGCTTGCCAGCAGTGTTGCCAGGAGTCACAGCCACAAAGCCCACTGCTGAGGAAAGGGCCACCCGCATCATTAAGTTGCAAATAGAGCAAATGGGTTTCATCTCCTGTGCTGCCTCAGACCAATGGAGAATCCCACGCCTGCATCAAGGTTTGGGGGAAATGCCATGACCAATTAATTCTGTCTGTTATGAGTACAAGGTTGAAAAATGATGGCATGCCAAGGGTGATCCATGTAGTCCAAATCCCCTTTGCTGTTTCTGGCTGTATTTTATTTTACAGATGAGAACACTGCAGCCCAGAGAAAGACGTACCCCAACTTCCACAAGTACTGCAGAGACACAGATTCGCCCAGGCAAAATTTTGGTTGGAGGCGGCTGGCCAATGTGCAGGACTTGAGGCTTGTGGGATCATTCCGTGTGTGTGTGTGTGTGTGTGTGTGTGTGTGTGTGTGTGTCCTTAGCAACCCAGGCAATATTCCACACTGCAATGCAGTGTCTCTTGTGCACAGTCTGGGTGGGCCTTCCCGATGTTTATCTGCCCTTTCGAAGTTGAAAAGAAATTCTCTACAGGATTGATCCAGGCAGCCTGATCTCAGGACATTACTTACTGCATTTTCTAGTAGTTGCTATTTCCTCTTTGTTAAAGGGTCAGCTGTAAAATTACGCTTCCTTTGCTGAAAGCCGGCACTGCTGGACAGATTAGATAACTGGGGGGATTGGCAGCAGACTGCAGAGCCTTTAACCCGTGGGTCACTCTTTCATCTCTCACCCAGATGAGGCCTGACAGCTGTTCAGGAGCCTCCTTGGGAAGGAATGCCCAGCCACTTGTCTCAAGGCAATCAGCACCAAGAGATAGCACCTCTTTGAATGTCTTGAAATACATTTTGTCATCCCTTTTACCCCAGTTGTCTGTCATTCCACAAACCAACAGAGATCCACGACTTCTGGATGAAGTTTAGTTGGCACAGAACAAGGAAGCACATTAAAACAGGCCTGGTGTCTGGCCCCACAGCTCTGTCCACAGGCCACCTGTAAAAGGATTTCCCTAAATCTGATCTTGATTCCATAGTAGGTGCTAGAAAAGCAGCACTTCTTGAAGAAGAGGTTCTCTGTCACATTTCAATAGAGTCCCTTATTCCCCATCATTTCCACTTCCCAGAGTGATGCCCAGTACTCCTTTTTTTTTTTTTTTGGTCTCTTTNAATCTGATCTTGATTCCATAGTAGGTGCTAGAAAAGCAGCACTTCTTGAAGAAGAGGTTCTCTGTCACATTTCAATAGAGTCCCTTATTCCCCATCATTTCCACTTCCCAGAGTGATGCCCAGTACTCCTTTTTTTTTTTGTCTCTTTTTTGTAAGATTTTATTTATTTATTTGATTGTCAGAGAGAGAGAGAGAACCCAAGTAAGGGGAGCAGCAGGCAGAGGGAGAAGCAGACTCCCCACTGAGCAAGGAGCCCGATGTGGGACTCAATCCCAGGACCCCAGGATCATGACCCGAGCCGAAGGCAGACGCCCAACTGATTGAGCCACCCAGGCATCCCAATGCCCAGTGCTCTTGCACGACATCTTGCAGGCTGAAATTGTTCAATGTCTTGGTTAAGTTCAACCCACTCAAAGATTAACATAGAATTCAGNTTGATTGTCAGAGAGAGAGAGAGAGAACCCAAGTAAGGGGAGCAGCAGGCAGAGGGAGAAGCAGACTCCCCGCTGAGCAAGGAGCCCGATGTGGGACTCAATCCCAGGACCCCAGGATCATGACCCGAGCCAAAGGCAGACACCCAACTGACTGAGCCACCCAGACGTCCCAATGCCCAGTGCTCTTGCACAACATCTTGCAGGCTGAAATTGTTCAATGTCTTGGTTAAGTTCAACCCACTCAAAGATTAACATAGAATTCAGCTTAGAACGTATCAATTTACATGGTAATTACTGTGATCGCCGATTCTATGATAGGAATAAAGACTGACATGGGAGAGAGTATATTATAAATGAGATTTTTTAACATTATTGACGCAGAGCAATAGTACACAACTTTTCCAGTGAAAGGACACCTTCTACTCAGGAACCTCTCCAACCATAACTGTGGTCATTCTTTTCGTATTCATGGAACGGTAAAACATCTATACTTACAGATCTCAGGAATCCTTGTCCTAAACTCTCCCAAATTCTCCTTCCACCTTCCCCAAGTTTCTCACAGGTCAGGAGCCTCTGGCCCAGTGGGTTTATGCATGTGTGCATTCTCCCAGGGAGCCCTATTTGTTGACATGCCTGCTGGATTACCTGTTCCTACAATTATGCTTTATTTTCATACATGTACAACAGTTGTAAAAATGGGATGTAGAAAAAAAGCAGGCCGGTGACAATTTTCAATCCAAGTTACTATTTCTTGATTTGTATTTGTATCCCAAATCTTTCTATGGGAGACAAAGTCAGCTCCGATGATCCCCACTCCACCCTGGCTCTGATACGGCTACTGTTGCTGTTTTATTATTCCTTCTACTTTCATAAGTATCATTAACAAATTAGGGATAATCACGGAGTATTGTTAGGCTTTTCTTTATCAGAGAAAGGTATTATCAAAGGAAGGTATTTTGGAGAACTGTGGTGTAGTAGAGAGAACATTGGATTCATAGTAAAAAGACCCATTCCTCATATCAGACTGAGTGTTTGGGCATGTGATTTAAGGCTCCTGGGCTTCAATTGTGTCATCTATAAATTGAAAAACTAATTCCTGCCTCATAGCATAGTTAGAGAGATCAAATACTTTAATGTACATGAAAGAACCTGCAAGCTATTAAAGTTTTGCTGTATTACTTGTCATACATTTTTTACAGTTATAAAAGTAATGGTAGTTTATTATGCAAAACTGCAAAATGTAATGAAGTATGAAGTCAGTTCATGTAACTCACGATCTCACAATTTCAAAGTATCTCCTGTTACAATTTTGACATGTGAACTTCCACACTATTTTTGCTCTCCGTGTGTGCACATGAATGTGTTTAAAGAATTGAAGTCTATAAGCATGGTTCTGTGATCTATTTTTTTCACTTACTATAGTTTCAGTGTGATGAGCTGAGGCGTGTTTCACCAAAATTTGTATGTTGAGGCCCTAATCCACAATGTGACTGTAATTGGAGATAAGCCCTGTCAGAGGTATATAAGATCAAATGAGGTCATAAGGGTAGGGTCTTAATCCCAAATGATTTATGTCTTTTATGAGAAGTGGAAGAGACACCCATGATATGTGCACACAGAAAAAAAGGCTTTGTGAAGTTACAGGGAGAAAGTGGCCATCTGCAAGTCAAGGCCAGAAACATAAGAAATACATTTCTGTTGTTTAAGCGACACAGTAATGTTTTGTTACGGCAGCTCTAGGAAACCCATACATGGAACGTTTCTCTTTAAATATTCTTAATGGATTTTATTTTTCATGTCCATGCATTCACCTGTTTGATATAATTATGTAATGAATCCTCTATTCTGATTATTTAGGTCATTCCCAGTTTCTGGCATAATAAATAATGTTTCTAATATTCTCATATATTTGTACATATTTTTTTGGTGCAAAATGCTCTCCAAAAGGACTGTAGTATAAATTAATGTGACTAAACTATAGGAATTCTTTGTACTATTTTGGTATCTTTTCTGAGTTAAAAAATATTTTAAAATGAAAGCAAAGAGAGAGAGAAAACCCATAACAAAGATAGAATATGTCTAGAATATTTATATGAGTATTATCTGCAGCCATTATTATTTAGGTACAAGACCAGACAAGCCTTCTTGGAGATCAATATTCTGATTACAAATACCATCAATCAAACAGAGACTCTAACATAAACACTTTCTGTTAGTAGGAATTTGACAATGTGGTGCACAAAAGGGATGGAAGGAGAGGATGTTCCACAGAACGTATCTTTCTAAAAATTATTGCTCCTGCACAGAGAAGAGCAAACACAGGAGTGGAGGTGGGATCACTGCCTTTGGTGGTCTCTTCCTTAATTTTATGAGCAATGGCCATAGATACTTGTCTCCCTCTGTCCCCCATATTATGAAAAGATTTACCCTGCCTCTTATAATCAGAGTGGTACTCCCTGGGATTTTCTGGGAGTAGGATAATTCAATTAATGCCAAATATTTACTAAGCACCTAATTTATGCAAAGTTTTGTTAGAGGTTACAGAAATTAATAAGGACGAGTTCCTACCCTCTAGGTGGACGAGCTAGCGAGGCAGACTAATAGGAAAACAACAAGCTCTCATGAAAATTGAAGGAAATAAGCCCATTGGGAGCTGGAATAGTACTGACTAAGCATTAAAGAGATTAGGACATCAATAATAGAGGAGGTGGCGTTAAGGGACAAATAGGGTTTTGCTAGGCAGAGTCAGATGGAAAGCCGCTAAAAATACCTCACATCTGAAAGGAATGTCTGGGGGCGTCAGGGAGGTATGGTGCGTAGAATGTGTGATGGGGGAATGCACCTGGCTGTGGGAGCCACAAATACTGTACAATGGGTTTGGGATAACTAGGGAGCCACCAAGAGTTTTTTTTATTCGATTTGTATTTAAAGATTCCTGGGAAAACTGTAAGGGATAAAAAGAGTGGAAGAAAATATATCGTGCCTTGTTCAAGAGTGACAGAGGAGAAAAATTTGCTCCCTACTCCACTCCACCCCACCTCCCAAAATTCAGTTAGGGAGGATGCTGTTGCACTTTGCAGAGCCAGAAAGTGGGAGGTATGTGTCCGTCACACACTACGAGGCAATGATATGAGGTGATCAGACAGAAGATTCCACGCATTTTGTCCAGGTGCTTGGCCGATCCGTTTAATATTTGTCAAAGTGTGGAAAAATGGTTCACTCTTCACTTGTGTCAAGGCATCATGCACCTTCTTTTGCAAAGCTTCAGCCTGCATCTGCCCATCTTGATGTGACTTTCGGAAAGTTGCATGCCCTCTCTGAACTTCAATTTTCTCCTTTGTCTAATGTGGGTCATCCTTATAGACCTCACAAGGATCTTGCAAGCATTAAATGAGATAAGGCATGTGAGGGTGTTTGTTAGCTGTAAAGCATAATACACACGTTATTGTTATTATAATAATCCTTTATTTCTGTTTTCTATTCGGTGGGAAAGACAGAGAAAATATTCTGTACCATTTTACCAGAAGGTGGCAGCATGTTGTCTGCTAGGCACAACCTTTCTCTTTTAAATCTAGGAGGTATTTTCTGGAGACTTCTTCAAGCAACCATGAACCTCCCATGGGAAGGTGTATGAGTGTGAAGACCTTGAGTCTTCTCTTCGGTCTTATTTTGTTTTGTTTCAGACTATAGGGGGATTTATATAGAGAAAAGTTGCAGGAAGCAAAGTCTTCATAGAAGCTCAATTAAGGAGCCTGCATTTGTTTTCAGGCACCACCCTGCAGGGTCTGCGATAGGCCGCATATTTGCTCGTGGCTTCTTAAAATGCCCTCAGTGTGGCCTGGTGTTTGAAGCAGGGACTTAGCTTTGGTTTCATGGGTCTGATGAATGGTTTTATCTGATTGTCTCGTCTTCTGCAAATTAATCCACATCAGCATGTTTGCATGCATTACCCGAACACTTCTGGCAGCAGAGATGATCTGAAGAAAATTTCAAAAATAGTCACATCCTTGAGGATTTTACAGCCAAGCTTGCTGGGAAGACCAAGCATGAAAGAGTTTGAAAACTGTTACAAAATTATAAATCAACATGAACAAACAAAGGTGCTACTGGCTGACTATTGGAGGCCCTACAAATACAGAAATGGTCAGAGTAAGACAGGTGGTGATACATCTTTAAAGGAAATGTGTTCTACCTGTTATTTCAAATCAAAACACTTTTTGTGATGTTTCACAATGTCTTCCACTGCACACACCCCCAAAGCAGACCCAGCATACCTTGCACACCACCATTTTCCACAGAGCTCTGTTTATGTGTATGTATCTTCTTAAGATAATGTTCTCTTTGGACTTTGTTAAAATCTGTTATTCGTCATTATTTCTTATAGTGATATAAGACAGTTATATGGATATACTAAAAACCTAAGGCTTTGGAGAACAGGGACTACGACATTTATCTAAATATCTCTATAGGGTGTCTAGTAAAACTAAATACCTTGTGGCAAATAATTTTGTTGATAATATAGAGATGGAATATATTTATATCAAACCTAAGAACCGCTTTAACCATTTTTTATAATTTTTTTATTATATTATGTTAGTCACCATACAGTACATCCCTAGTTTTTGATGTAAAGTTCGATGATTCATTAGCTGCATGTAACACCCAGTGCACCATGCAATACGTGCCATCCTTACTACCCAACACCAGTCTATCCCATTCCCCCACCC
>NC_048218.1:72212202-72219014 GCF_002007445.2 Ailuropoda melanoleuca
TCCCAATGCCCAGTGCTCTTGCACGACATCTTGCAGGCTGAAATTGTTCAATGTCTTGGTTAAGTTCAACCCACTCAAAGATTAACATAGAATTCAGCTTAGAACGTATCAATTTACATGGTAATTACTGTGATCGCCGATTCTATGATAGGAATAAAGACTGACATGGGAGAGAGTATATTATAAATGAGATTTTTTAACATTATTGACGCAGAGCAATAGTACACAACTTTTCCAGTGAAAGGACACCTTCTACTCAGGAACCTCTCCAACCATAACTGTGGTCATTCTTTTCGTATTCATGGAACGGCAAAACATCTATACTTACAGATCTCAGGAATCCTTGTCCTAAACTCTCCCAAATTCTCCTTCCACCTTCCCCAAGTTTCTCACAGGTCAGGAGCCTCTGGCCCAGTGGGTTTATGCATGTGTGCATTCTCCCAGGGAGCCCTATTTGTTGACATGCCTGCTGGATTATCTGTTCCTACAATTATGCTTTATTTTCATACATGTACAACAGTTGTAAAAATGGGATGTAGAAAAAAAGCAGGCTGGTGACAATTTTCAATTCAAGTTACTATTTCTTGATTTGTATTTGTATCCCAAATCTTTCTATGGGAGACAAAGTCAGCTCCGATGATCCCCACTCCACCCTGGCTCTGATATGGCTACTGTTGCTGTTTTATTATTCCTTCTACTTTCATAAGTATCATTAACAAATTAGGGATAATCGTGGTATTGTTAGGCTTTTCTTTATCAGAGAAAGGTATTATCAAAGGAAGGTATTTTGGAGAACTGTGGTGTAGTAGAGAGAACATTGGATTCATAGTAAAAAGACCCATTCCTCATATCAGACTGAGTGTTTGGGCATGTGATTTAAGGCTCCTGGGCTTCAATTGTGTCATCTATAAATTGAAAAACTAATTCCTGCCTCATAGCATAGTTAGAGAGATCAAATACTTTAATGTACATGAAAGAACCTGCAAGCTATTAAAGTTTTGCAGTATTACTTGTCATACATTTTTTACAGTTATAAAAGTAATGGTAGTTTATTATGCAAAACTGCAAAATGTAATGAAGTATGAAGTCAGTTCATGTAACTCACGATCTCACAATTTCAAAGTATCTCCTGTTACAATTTTGACATGTGAACTTCCACACTATTTTTGCTCTCCGTGTGTGCACATGAATGTGTTTAAAGAATTGAAGTCTATAAGCATGGTTCTGTGATCTATTTTTTTCACTTACTATAGTTTCAGTGTGATGAGCTGAGGCGTGTTTCACCAAAATTTGTATATTGAGGCCCTAATCCACAATGTGACTGTAATTGGAGATAAGCCCTGTCAGAGGTATATAAGATCAAATGAGGTCATAAGGGTAGGGTCTTAATCCCAAATGATTTATGTCTTTTATGAGAAGTGGAAGAGACACCCATGATATGTGCACACAGAAAAAAAGGCTTTGTGAAGTTACAGGGAGAAAGTGGCCATCTGCAAGTCAAGGCCAGAAACATAAGAAATACATTTCTGTTGTTTAAGCGACACAGTAATGTTTTGTTACGGCAGCTCTAGGAAACCCATACATGGAACGTTTCTCTTTAAATATTCTTAATGGATTTTATTTTTCATGTCCATGCATTCACCTGTTTGATATAATTATGTAATGAATCCTCTATTCTGATTATTTAGGTCATTCCCAGTTTCTGGCATAATAAATAATGTTTCTAATATTCTCATATATTTGTACATATTTTTTTGGTGCAAAATGCTCTCCAAAAGGACTGTAGTATAAATTAATGTGACTAAACTATAGGAATTCTTTGTACTATTTTGGTATCTTTTCTGAGTTAAAAAATATTTTAAAATGAAAGCAAAGAGAGAGAGAAAACCCATAACAAAGATAGAATATGTCTAGAATATTTATATGAGTATTATCTGCAGCCATTATTATTTAGGTACAAGACCAGACAAGCCTTCTTGGAGATCAATATTCTGATTACAAATACCATCAATCAAACAGAGACTCTAACATAAACACTTTCTGTTAGTAGGAATTTGACAATGTGGTGCACAAAAGGGATGGAAGGAGAGGATGTTCCACAGAACGTATCTTTCTAAAAATTATTGCTCCTGCACAGAGAAGAGCAAACACAGGAGTGGAGGTGGGATCACTGCCTTTGGTGGTCTCTTCCTTAATTTTATGAGCAATGGCCATAGATACTTGTCTCCCTCTGTCCCCCATATTATGAAAAGATTTACCCTGCCTCTTATAATCAGAGTGGTACTCCCTGGGATTTTCTGGGAGTAGGATAATTCAATTAATGCCAAATATTTACTAAGCACCTAATTTATGCAAAGTTTTGTTAGAGGTTACAGAAATTAATAAGGACGAGTTCCTACCCTCTAGGTGGACGAGCTAGCGAGGCAGACTAATAGGAAAACAACAAGCTCTCATGAAAATTGAAGGAAATAAGCCCATTGGGAGCTGGAATAGTACTGACTAAGCATTAAAGAGATTAGGACATCAATAATAGAGGAGGTGGCGTTAAGGGACAAATAGGGTTTTGCTAGGCAGAGTCAGATGGAAAGCCGCTAAAAATACCTCACATCTGAAAGGAATGTCTGGGGGCGTCAGGGAGGTATGGTGCGTAGAATGTGTGATGGAGGAATGCACCTGGCTGTGGGAGCCACAAATACTGTACAATGGGTTTGGGATAACTAGGGAGCCACCAAGAGTTTTTTTTATTCGATTTGTATTTAAAGATTCCTGGGAAAACTGTAAGGGATAAAAAGAGTGGAAGAAAATATATCGTGCCTTGTTCAAGAGTGACAGAGGAGAAAAATTTGCTCCCTACTCCACTCCACCCCACCTCCCAAAATTCAGTTAGGGAGGATGCTGTTGCACTTTGCAGAGCCAGAAAGTGGGAGGTATGTGTCCGTCACACACTACAAGGCAGTGATATGAGGTGATCAGACAGAAGATTCCACGCATTTTGTCCAGGTGCTTGGCCGATCCGTTTAATATTTGTCAAAGTGTGGAAAAATGGTTCACTCTTCACTTGTGTCAAGGCATCATGCACCTTCTTTTGCAAAGCTTCAGCCTGCATCTGCCCATCTTGATGTGACTTTCGGAAAGTTGCATGCCCTCTCTGAACTTCAATTTTCTCCTTTGTCTAATGTGGGTCATCCTTATAGACCTCACAAGGATCTTGCAAGCATTAAATGAGATAAGGCATGTGAGGGTGTTTGTTAGCTGTAAAGCATAATACACACGTTATTGTTATTATAATAATCCTTTATTTCTGTTTTCTATTCGGTGGGAAAGACAGAGAAAATATTCTGTACCATTTTACCAGAAGGTGGCAGCATGTTGTCTGCTAGGCACAACCTTTCTCTTTTAAATCTAGGAGGTATTTTCTGGAGACTTCTTCAAGCAACCATGAACCTCCCATGGGAAGGTGTATGAGTGTGAAGACCTTGAGTCTTCTCTTCGGTCTTATTTTGTTTTGTTTCAGACTATAGGGGGATTAATATAGAGAAAAGTTGCAGGAAGCAAAGTCTTCATAGAAGCTCAATTAAGGAGCCTGCATTTGTTTTCAGGCACCACCCTGCAGGGTCTGCGATAGGCCGCATATTTGCTTGTGGCTTCTTAAAATGCCCTCAGTGTGGCCTGGTGTTTGAAGCAGGGACTTAGCTTTGGTTTCATGGGTCTGATGAATGGTTTTATCTGATTGTCTCGTCTTCTGCAAATTAATCCACATCAGCATGTTTGCATGCATTACCCGAACACTTCTGGCAGCAGAGATGATCTGAAGAAAATTTCAAAAATAGTCACATCCTTGAGGATTTTACAGCCAAGCTTGCTGGGAAGACCAAGCATGAAAGGGTTTGAAAACTGTTACAAAATTATAAATCAACATGAACAAACAAAGGTGCTACTGGCTGACTATTGGAGGCCCTACAAATACAGAAATGGTCAGAGTAAGACAGGTGGTGATACATCTTTAAAGGAAATGTGTTCTACCTGTTATTTCAAATCAAAACACTTTTTGTGATGTTTCACAATGTCTTCCACTGCACACACCCCCAAAGCAGACCCAGCATACCTTGCACACCACCATTTTCCACAGAGCTCTGTTTATGTGTATGTATCTTCTTAAGATAATGTTCTCTTTGGACTTTGTTAAAATCTGTTATTCGTCATTATTTCTTATAGTGATATAAGACAGTTATATGGATATACTAAAAACCTAAGGCTTTGGAGAACAGGGACTACGACATTTATCTAAATATCTCTATAGGGTGTCTAGTAAAACTAAATACCTTGTGGCAAATAATTTTGTTGATAATATAGAGATGGAATATATTTATATCAAACCTAAGAACCGCTTTAACCATTTTTTATATTTTTTTTATTATATTATGTTAGTCACCATACAGTACATCCCTAGTTTTTGATGTAAAGTTCGATGATTCATTAGCTGCATGTAACACCCAGTGCACCATGCAATACGTGCCATCCTTACTACCCAACACCAGTCTATCCCATTCCCCCACCCCCTCCCCTCTGAAGCCTTCAGTTTGCTTCTCATAGTCCCTAGTCTCTCATGCTTCATTCCCCTTCTGATTTCCCCCCTTTCTTTATCCCTTTCTTCCCCTACCGATCATCCTAGTTCTTATGTTCCATAGATGAGAGAAATCATATGATTAATTGTCTTTCTCTGCTTGACTTATTTCACTTAGCATTATCTCCTCCAGTGCCGTCCATGTTGCAGCAAATGTTGAGAATTCGTTCTTTCTGATAGCTGAGTAATATTCCATTGTATATATGGACCACAGCTTCTTAATCCAGTCATCTGTTGAAGGGCATCTCGGCTCCTTCCATGATTTGGCTATTGTGGACAATGCAGCTATGAACATTGGGGTGCATATGGCCCTTCTCTTTACTACGTCTGTATCTTTGGGGTAAACACCCAGTAGTGCAATGGCTGGGTCATAGGGTAGTTCAATTTTTAACTTTTTAAGGGACCTCCACACTGTTTTCCAGAGTGGCTGTACCAACTTGCATTCCCACCAACAATGTAGGAGGGATCCCCTTTCTCCACATCCTCTCCAACAATTGTTGTTTCTTGCCTTGTCTATCTTTGCCATTCTAACTGGCGTAAGGTGGTATCTCAGTGTGGTTTTGATTTGAATTTCCCTGATGGCTAATGATTTTGAACATTTTTTCATGTGTCTGTTAGCCATTTGTATGTCTTCATTGGAAAAGTGTCTGTTCATATCTTCTGCCCATTTTATGATTTATTTGTTGCTTGTGTATCACTTTAACCATTTTTAACAATTTTTAAAAATCGTTTTCAGTGCTCTTGGATACTGGATATCTACTTGGATAACCAGTGTTCCCTCAACTTGGTTTTGCTTCCTACCTCAAAAATGATGATAGCACAATATACAGGTGTGGTGATGAAACCCAAGTTGACTATGAAGTATGATCCAATTGATGCTTACTGTTTGGTTTTGTCAAATGTGGAAACAATGAAAGATTTTTTTTTTAATTTTAGGAGCTATTTACAGAGTGGCATGAGGTATAGCCTGTACCTATGAATCCAAAATTGACAGTACATCAGAAGAGGCTTCATTAGGAAAGAGCCCAAGACCCCAACCTCTGTGATCATTATGCCTCAGTGATAAGAACTAGGAAAGTATCCAAGTCTATACAATATTTCTTGCAGCCCATAACACTTACAATTACCACTGCCATCATTTTCATTTCCAAGTTTGTTTAAAAATCTATCTGATTTTTGCCCACGATCCAACTCAAGTGTCCTGCTGTCTCAGAATAAGCAAAGATTTATCTAGCCAGGCATTTATTTGTCTGTGAGATTAAATAACTACTTATACCATATCAAAAGAGATAATTCTAGACCAGGGAGACATTTGCTAACACACAGTTTGATCGGTGAAAGTCATTTCTCTTTCCTGAACCTCATTTTACCCATCTGTAAAAAAATGGAGATAGCATCGGTGCCTGTCAGCCTCGACCTTCTAAGATTCTGAGAGAGGTCAAGTTCTGGTAGTTGACCAGGATTCAGGACCAGGAGCCCCCCTAGAAGTGGGGAGGCTCTTTTTAATGTAATTCTTCCCACTGTGTGCATTTATGTCAGTACCTGAACTGCCTGGTTGACTGGCCCATGATCAATAATGGGGCCCCACACATAAACTCTTCCACCAGATCAACCCCTTCCCTTCCCCTTCCGGTTTGGAAGCACCAATCAGAGAGTGAAAACTTCACTTCAGAGCTGCCTTGGTCGGTCCTCCAACAAACGTGGAAAACGTGCATGCTGCCTCTAATGTTGAATGTCACCACCCTAGGGCAATGATCATCGATGAGTCAGCAAAAAGAACACTTGCCCTAGAGTAAGAGAGCTTAAATTTGAGACCTAACTCTGGTCCTGATATTGGCTTGAGTCCTAGGACCTGAGCTTCAGTTTACACGAATTTAAAATGTGAGAATAACAGCGGACTGTGTTGGTTATGGTGTTCAGTGACATTATAGATGTGAATTTTAAGAAGACACATCATTCAACATTAATTGAGAATCCACAATAGGAAAGTGATATGGTTTTTAAGGACCCTTCAGGGAAACAAGAACATGGCTGGCACACAAAAAGTAACATAAAGAAAGACTAAAACTGATAAGTTTATGGAAAGAGTACAAAATGGCATGAGCAGAGATGATGTCCATGTAATTCACTATAGCAACAGAGAAAATAAGTTAAACCACAAGAAAATCTCAACAGGTAAAAAAAAAAA
>NC_048218.1:72219274-72232671 GCF_002007445.2 Ailuropoda melanoleuca
TGGTGCACTGGGTGTTATACGCAACTAATGAAGCATCAAACTTTACATCGGAATCTGGGGATGTACTGTATGGTGATTAACATAATATAATTAAAAAATATTATTATAAAAAAAAAGAAAGAAAGAAAAAGAAAAATACCCCCCAAAATCTTCCCAAATTAGAAAGCTGCTACATACCAGGAGCCTAAAATAAATGTCATTCATAATGTTAGAAACATCCCCAGTTAAATACAAGTTTAGTGGTACACACCATAATTACCCCCTCAGAAATGTTACCCGATGACATAAGACAAAACAAAGGAACAAACTAATCCATTAACTACGGGAAAAGAAGTAAAAACAAAAAAAAAGTCTCATTATTTGCAGATAATATGATCATNTGTTACCCGATGACATAAGACAAAACAAAGGAACAAACTAATCCATTAACTACGGGAAAAGAAGTAAAAACAAAAAAAAAGTCTCATTATTTGCAGATAATATGATCATCTATCTAGAAAATCCATGGGAATCAATTTTTAAAATTATAAAGATTAAGATATATTTAATATTTTATTATATTAATATTTAATATTGCTATATTTGATATCAATAGCTTTCCTAAATATTAGCAAAACGAATTAGAAAGAATAAAATACAAATGGCAATCACAATAGCAACCCAAACTATAAAATTCCTACAAATGTGAAAACTACACGATTTATTAAAATGCATAAACAAAGACCTGGATAAATGGAGAGAGAAACAGTATTTCTGGAAGGGAAGACTCCTTGTAAATAACCGGTTCTGGGTCCCACGTTGGCGTGTGAATACCTTTAAGACATTAAAAAAAAAATTGCAGGATAATATGAAAGGAAAATATCCATGTTTTTAAAAAAACAAAACCGTGTATTTCTATGTACATGAATGCAGTTAAACACCTAGCAAAAATTAATGTGGTTACCTCAGGGGAAAAGGCTGGGACTGAGCACAGGAAGGGATTCAGTTTTTCCTGTACTCTCAGAATTTCTTCTAGCAATATATTATTTGAGAGGAATTAATACCAATGAGGAAAATGAAGGAAGCATGAGGGAGAGGAACTTCTTCGAGCAGCCCTTTGAAAAATGGGGAGGTGCTTTTCAGCAGGTGGAGACATGTGACCAAAACATTCCAGAATGGAGGAAAAGCCATAAGGAAAGGCATGAGAGCATAAACATGAAGGGGACAGTTCTGCCAATTCCCATTTACGCTGTGCAAATTTAGAGTTCACAAAGCACATTTCACCCAGTGTCTCATATGAGTAGCCCTATAATGTAGTGGTTTAAAAGCATCAGTTCTGGGTTTAAATCCCAGCTCTGCCACAAGCTAGCTGTGTGACCTGGGGCTTGTTACCCAACCTCCCTGAGCTTCCATTTCCTTGTCTCTAAAGATGAGCTAATAAAAATACCTGACTTATGGTAACATCTTTTTTTTTAAGATTATTTATTTATTTGAGAGAGAGAGAGCACGAGCAGGGAGGAGGAGCAGAGGGAGAGGGAGAAGTAGGCTCCCTGCTGAGCATGAAGCCCAATGCCGGATTTGATCCCAGGACCTCAAGATCATGACCTGAGCAGACAGCAATCAACCAACTGAGCCACTCAGGCATCCCGACTTATGGTAACATCTTAACTAGAAAACCAAAAGGGCCTTGTAGGGCCTTCTCATCTCTTCTAGTCTACTCTGAAATTTGGATAATTTTTTCTTCCATAGGAAAACACCATGTTTTCCAATTCTCTGTCATGAAAACCATGACTATTTTTATATGAATAATATCATTATGGGCCTCTTTTCTCCGAGATGCCATGCGATGAAATGTTAATGGACCAAGTGTGTTTTAGAATCTGCAACCAGAAACACACACATGTCATGGGCCAGGGACATTCCGCTACTGAGCAGGGGCCTGGCCAAGGAAGATCACTAGCAAGGAGCTTCCACAGCCTTACTTTTTTTTTCTGATTTGCTATAGATTGGGCCCTTTCTCTTCTCGGTGAAAGATGTGAGAAAAAAAGATAAATGAGAATCTCTAAGGCAAGTCAGCCTCCAACGAAAAAAATCATTTCCAGATAAGAAGGCAGACCTTTCCTCCAGCGTGGCTGCAGGTGAGACGGAAGTCAGTAACCGTGTTTAATATTTTAACAAGGATGCAGGCATAAATAACATCATTACCAAGTGTGACTCCACAAACCAGAGAGGTTGTACCGATGAGTTTATGCATGATGAGGCTTTTGGAGAAGGAAGAAGGAAGGTGATAGAAATGCAGTCAGAATCTGATTTTTATCATCTCAGAATTACAGGAAAGAAACGGTGAGCCAATAGAGCATAAGAATTCGTGTTCAGTATCCCAAGGGAATTCTTAAGGGGTGGAAAAAACCCATATGGATTATATACAATTGCAAAAGTACCTTCCATGAATTATGCATGTTGGAACTGAATCTTCCAAAATCTAAATCACTGATCTGCAAGAACTGGGACTTAGCTCAGGTTAAGTTCTGAGCTAGCATCAGTTTGCTTTTTCCAGGACTGTTCTCATGTATTCTGCAACATTCACTCCTCACTCAGCTCAGGAAAAAAGCTCACCATTGTGTGCAGCTCCTCTTTGAACTTTAAAATCTCCTTAAGGGGGGCACCTGGGTGGCACAGCGGTTGAGCCTCTGCCTTTGGCTCAGGGCATGATCCGGCGTTATGGGATCAAGCCCCACATCAGGCTCCTCCGCTATGAGCCTGCTTCTTCCTCTCCCACTCCCCCTGCTTGTGTTCCCTCTCTCGCTGGCTGTCTCTATCTCTGTCGAATAAATAAATAAAATCTTTAAAAAAAAAAATCTCTCCTTAAGGGCCTATCTAGCCCATTATACAGATAAGTTGATTCATTTTCAAAAAAAAATGTTAACTGAGAGTAAGTACTAAATGAGAAGAGAAGCTCAATGACTTAACGTTCCTGCTCAAAANTAAGGGCCTATCTAGCCCATTATACAGATAAGTTGATTCATTTTCAAAAAAAATGTTAACTGAGAGTAAGTACTAAATGAGAAGAGAAGCTCAATGACTTAACGTTCCTGCTCAAAATCCCCTGAATGCGTATATCACTTTCTTCTCTTTGGCACAAAGCCTTCTGGATTAAAAATTTCATATCAAGCTCTTACGCACTAGAACAAAAGACCCGTGTCTGGTATGCTTAGCCTGTCCTTGCACCGCACCCCCCTCCCCAGACATTGAGCCTCTGCGTGCTCAAGCCGGGAGGTTCTGAACAGCCTCAGGCTCGTCTGAGCACCAGGTTCCAGGAGACGCTCGACAACTCTTTCAGCCTGTGTCTCAGCAGCCCTGACTCCTGGCTTCGTCCTGTCACAAGGTCCCCATGAATGCTAGGGCCAACGTATAGAAGTCCCCAGAGCAATGTTACATCGTACACCACACTTCCTGGTTCATAAGTCACCCCATCATCATCAAAAGCGTTTCTGAGCATCTCTTGCCAGAGGCAGTCTATCACACAGAACGCTTAGTCTGTGCTTCAGTGGCTGGCCTGGGAAATTTTCTCTGGAGCAATAGGGTCCTTAAAGGAATTGTAGAATTAGTGGGTTGTCACAGGTCTGGATATCACCAAGTTGACCTGTGGGATCAATCCTAAATCAAGTCATAACATGGAGTGGTTGAGGCTGGACCTATCAGAATTCAGAATGAATATGATAGAAGTCAAGTTTGACTCTCCTGGAATCAGCCAAGTTCTGTAACAGACTCAGCCACTCACAGTAACCTTAGGTTCAGCCAGTCATTTACAGAGGGCCTATTCTCGTTCGTGAAGGGGAGGAGTGTACAAGTATATGAGTGACTTCAGAGAGCTTCTCCTCACTCTTGGGGACAGAAGGAACTCAGAGCATATGCACTACCAATGGTGAGAAAGGGGTCTTGGGTTTGGGAGAAAAGACTTGAGTTTGAATGTAGGCTTTCTATTTATGTGCATATATCTTGGACAAAACTGTTGATCACAATGAACTCAAATTGCTTCAACCATAAGATGAGGATAATGACTACTCCCTACTTCACAAGATTATTGGAAAGCTCAAGTTTGGTAATGATTGTGAAAGTGCTTCATAAAATGAAAATATATATGTACACACACATATTTGGAATTATTTGTGTTATAATATTATCATCATTATTATGGTGCTGATGAGCATACTTAATGTGTACAAGAACCACCTGGAAAACTTGTTAAAATGCATATTCTAATTCAGTGGATTTGGGAAGGGACCCAAGAGTTTGTTTTTTTTAATTAGATCCCAGGTGATGCCGATAGCACTGCTCTAGGGACCGTACTTTGTGTGGCAGGCATTCAGGACCACTTAGGACCCTTGAAAGTGATGAATGTCTACAATGCTTCCATATGTGACTCTGGGAGAAAGAATTAGAATATCTTAGAGTGTTTATTCTATTTTGAACATAAAGGCCGTTTTTACTTCGCACTGATTGCAGGCACCGAGGTCACAAGAGTCTGTCACACAACCTCAGTTGTGGACTGTTGGATTGTGTTACCATAAACCATAAATACAATCAAAGAATACTGATGAATGCCTTCTATACATTTTTTTCCCTTTAGAGATTTTGCTTTGCCTAAATACTCAGCTACTCTTTAGAGAAAATTCAATTTGGAAACTTGTTCTTGGCAGTTCTGAGAAATTATTTCCAGTAGAGAAGAGCTGTGACCCGATGGCCTGCGAGGGACCTCTCCCTTCCACGTGTCCACCAGGCCCTGTAAGACTCTCAGCAGTTGTGCTCACTGTGAAATTCNCCTTTAGAGATTTTGCTTTGCCTAAATACTCAGCTACTTTTTAGAGAAAATTCAATTTGGAAACTTGTTCTTGGCAGTCCTGAGAAATTATTTCCAGTAGAGAAGAGCTGTGACCCAATGGCCTGAGAGGGACCTCTCCCTTCCACGTGTCCACCAGGCCCTGTAAGACTCTCAGCAGTTGTGCTCACTGTGAAATTCATCTTTGTCACAAATAGCAAATCACATGCTATAGGATATCACAATCTCATTATGGGATGTCATCTCACAGCACAAATACATTATTTTCACCAGATTTACAGATAGCGCAGCCCATGTCACCGCCAGCATGTGATGGATAGGCTCGATCTGGGTGTATTTGGGTGTGTGATTTACACATGGCAGGACCCTGGCAGACGTGGACGGCAGCCAGCCCCAGAAGGGCTCTAGAGAAGGTTTCTCCTTCACGGTCTCTTAAACACAAAACCCAGTGGCTGGAAAATGTTGTGGCACTTTAAAGGAAAGAAATAGGGACTACCTCAAAAATCTGTCTGTCACACTTCTCTTAGCACCCCACGTACTAGAATTTAGACCTCACACACAAAGGGATTTTGGTGGAATTCACACAAGACTGCATTGGCTGGGCCGACAAAGAAACATCTGGTATTCAATTTCCTACTACGGAAAAACTTATTTAACAAGGCATTGTATCTTCCGTGAGAAGAAGCACTGTGCTATGCATTTTGGAATTTCTATGGAGATCAGATCTTACCAGGAGAATGAGATATGAGAGAATTACAAGGATTCTTTTACTTGTGGCCACTTTATCTCTGGAAAGAGAGAACCAAATCCTGAGAAATGAAGCTGTGTAAATCTCCTAGTGGAGAATCTCAGTATGAAAGCATCTAAAACCCTTTACGTCTTCTATTCAATGCTCAAATCTCTTCCCCACATTATAGTTGCCCAATCTCTGCTTGACTACCCAGGGTATTGGGTAGCAAAAAAGTTTGCTTTTATTTTTCAAATTCTTGGACCGTTGGAAAGTTCTTACATGGAATGAGGTACTTCTCCAGTCACCACCCTCTGGCCCTAGTTCTAAGTCTCAGTGGTTCACGGCATAAGTCTATCTCATCGTCTCCCCAGCTCCCCCACCTCTTTAAATTCTACCTCCCACCAACCATAGCCCTAATACCGCACATCTCTAAGGCTACATTGGTTTGGTCCCTATGGGAAATTCAGTTTTCTGAAGGAGTAACATCACACTCAAGACTAAATTCTTTTACTTTTTTCTAATTCAATTGCATGTGCTCATCAGAGAGAAAGAGAGAGAGAGGGAGAGAGAGAGAGACCCAGAACAGCAAGGAAGGAAAAGAGCAGTAACAGGCTAAATAAAGCTGGTGATTCTGTCCATCTCTGGCCCCAGGGACTGTGTAACCCAGGATAAGGGGAGAATCTATTTCCTCTGTTGGCTCAACTCCCCAGTGTCCCTCACGTATAGGAAACTCACCCCTGAGCATGTTTTAAGTATTTAAGAGGACTTTTCTTGTTGTTCCAGCATAGCACCGAAACACGAGCCTGCGACTTCATTGGGAAACTACTAATATTTCACAGATGGTAATTTTAAGCTAACTGTATTAGTTTTCTATTGCTGCTGTAACAAATACTACAAATGTAGTGATTTAAACCAACACAAGTCTATGATCTTACAGTTCTAGACAGTCAAAAGTTTGAATGCGAGTCTTACAGGCTAAAAGTGACTTTAGCAGGGCTACGGTTCCATCGGCAGGGCTGCATTCCTTCTGGAGGCTCTAAGGGAGAAGCGTTCCTTGCTTTTCCCAGCATCTAGAGGCCACCTGCCTGCTCGTGGCCTCATTCCCTGACTCTGTCTCTCCTAACTCCCTCTTGTAAGGACCCTCATGATTACATGAGGCCCACTGGGATCACCCAGGCCAACCTCCTCATCTCACATCTGCAAGGTCCCTTGTTCCAATTAAGATAACATGTTCGTGGGTTTCAAGGATTTGGATGTAGACTTGGGGTGGAGGGAGGCATTATTCAGCCTACTAGCCTAAGTTGAAGCAGAGGCAATTCTGCATTTTCTTTTTTTTTCTTTCTTTTTTTTTTTTAAGATTCTATTTATTTATTTGACAGAGAGAGAGAACACAAGCAAGGGCAGCAGCAGACAGAGGGAGAAGCAGGCTCCCCGCTGAGCAGGGAGCCCGATGTGGGACTCGATCCTAGGACCCCGGGATCATGACCTAAGCCCACGGCAGACGCTTAACCGTCTGAGCCACCCAGGTGCCCCAATTCTGCATTTTCTATTAGAGGTGTGTATTTCCTAACCTAGAAAGATGGAAGGGTGTGGAAAACACAAGCAGCCCAGCGTCTGATCTCAGCATCTCTCCTTTACTGCCTGGTCGTGTGATGGGGTAACTCACCTTCAGAGCCGGGATGAGGGTGGGATGAGACCATCAGGGAGCACAAGGTAGGGGGCACTCAGGCTCGAGTGCCAGTCTGTACTCACGTGCCCTACGAGTAAGGGCCTCCAGAAATTTCAAGCCCTAAGTGCCTTGCTTGCCTCATCGTGGGCTCTGCATCCTTTTATCTTTCTATGCCTTGGTTTTCTCGTCTGTAAAATTGGAATGTAAAGTTAATAATCACTGTTCTTCTTTGCCTTGCCTTTTTGTTTTGCTTTATCTCATCAGAAAGCTACATGAGAGCAATTTTGTCCGTGGTCAAACACTATGTGCACATTTATGACAGCTAAGATTTTTCTAAAGCATGGGGGTAGGGTAAATACTTCCTACTTTTCACCCAATTAATATAAAAGTTAATTCATGTAAACAAAACGTGTTAAGGTACATGTTTACAAAGACAAATCAGGAATGTCCAAAAGGAGCTGTACAGTTGAGGGCGATGGTTCATCCACCTTGGCTGCCCACTGGAATCACCCAGGAAGCTGTGCAAAGTGCCGATGCCGGGGTCTCATCCCCGGAGAAGCTCATGTAATTGTCGTGGGGTGCAGCCCAGGCACTGGGATTTTTCAAACTCCCCAGCCTACTCTATTGTCCAGCTGAGGTTGAAAACCGCTGGTTAATGCCTACTCTAGAAGCCTCAGAAATGTGTTTCAAATTGATTTAAATTTTAAGGAGAGTAGAGAACAACTTTTCCTATTTGCGGAAGGTATGCCATAGAATCAACATGACAGGCAAAATTCACAAAATCGTATTCTCATTCATATACAAAGCCATTCTGTTAACATAGAGGAGGCATCTAAACATCAAGATGTAAGTAAATGCTTACTTTTGACCCAAAAAAGGGTTATAGATTGTTAAAAGAAGAACAGCCTAGTACAATGTCCCCTTCATAGATTAAATCCTACCTAATCTTAGCTCTGGTAGTGGTTCTAGACATTAGTACATCAGAACCGAGGAGCTCTGAAAATGCCCTTACAGCCCCTCAGATCAGCTAAGTTCAAGTCTCTGAGGGTGAGACCCAGACATCAGGTATTTTTAAAATTTCATGTGCCAACAAAATCAGAGCCCTTAACCTAATTCCCTTACTCTCAAAAGCACTGTGACCAGCCCTTACTGAGAACAGGCCATGTATTGTCAGGAGCTGCAGAGAGATTGCTCCCTACCCTCAAAAGGCATGCAGTCTGGTGAAGAAGAAAAACATGGCAACCTACAGTTCATAAAGGTAAGAACAAGATGGCGGGAGCACACAGAGACAGCTCTGCCATTTCTCCTTTGACGGGGCATGGGAAAGAGGGAAAGAACAGAACACTCCAAAGTGCAGAAGGAGATTCTGTGAAGGTGAGACCTGACCTGCAGCTGTGGTGAGAAGGGAACTTCTAGAGTATGTATCACGTGCATGAGGACCAGAAGCCTAAGGGAAAGGAATTGACCATATGGTATACAGCACTACTAACTTTCTCAGAATTACCACAGAATCGTCTGAACAACGTCATATTGGATAGAGAACATAACAGCGTGTATCAAACTATTTAAACACAATTCTTGAACTACTACTTAGAAGTAAAAGCCCCAACTACTGATAAACACACGAGAAGGATGCATCTTAAGGGAATTGTGCTGAGCGGACTCAAACCGCTAGCTACTGAATGATACTGTTCATAGGACATTCGTGAAATGACAGAATTATAGATTCGAGATACACGGGGCTAAGGATGGCAAGGTGGGAGGAAAGAGAGCTGTGAGAAAGAGGAGATCATCGTGGTGATAGATTAGTTCTGTCTCTTGATTGCAGAGGTGGTATCAATTTCCATATGGGATAAAAAGGCAGAGATCGATACACTCCCATCACGTCAATTTCCTGGTTTTGATATTGTGCTACAGTTACGTAAGATGTAAGCATGGGGAAAACTGAGGGAAGGATGCACTAGAACTTCCAGTAAATCTATCATTATTTCAAAATATTTTTTTAACGAACTAATAAAATAGATCGTTACAAAGGAAACCCCACAATTCTAATATCACTATGATTCAACAGGCAGCTTAGGACCTGAAAAGAGTGACAAAAAATTTCTTGGATTTCCTTTAATTCTTTTACTCTCTTTGTTTCTCTTTTTCTTACCTTCCTGCCCTCCTTTCCTCCTTCCTTCCTCTTTTTCTTCTGTTTTCCTCCCTTCCTAATCTCTTTTCCAAAATTACTGCTTGAGGAATACATTTTAAGATGATTCCAAAAAATAGAAAGGAGGGAAAAAAATAATAAAGGGCCTAAATGATAGAAAAAATTTAATGATGTTCCAATAAGTCTCAGTAGTTATTGGCTATAAGCCCATTCTGAAAATTTAGTTTATAATTTACACAGCAGGATCCTCATATGCTATTTTATTAATATGCTAACTTCAGGCTAAAATAAGAACCAAATAACATCTCAATTACAACCATTTTAGCTCCTTTAATCTAGTGGTGACATATTAACAACCAAGAACAAACTTTGGGGATGAGAAAGAAAATGCAGTTTAAATTATAGAATTTAGGATATTTCTATATTTGGGACACCTGGGTGGCTCATTTGGTTAAAGGTCTACCTTCAGCTCAGGTCATGATCCCAGGGTCCTGAGATCGAGCCCGACATCGGGCTCCTTGCTCAGCGGGGAGCCTGCTTCTCCTTCTACCTGCTATTCCCCCTGCTTGTGTTCTTTCTCTCTCTCTCTCTGACAAGTAAATAAATAAAATCTTTTAAAAAATAGAATATTCATATATTTATAAAGTTGCTTATAGATTGACATTTTATGTTTTGCTTAAAATGTGTTCATATAACAAAAATAAAGTGGTCCTCTATGAAGAGAATTCCTACACTGATCTCCCTAATGTATCTAATAAAGATAGGTACCTCTGTTGTAGCTAAGTGCTCTTGAGAAATTATCAATAAAGCAAGTCACATCTTTCCTTTGCCTTCCATGTTAGCAACACAAATGTTTGTTCTAGCAGTTCTTGCCAGTGAGAAGTGGGGCGATTAGAAGCTCCCCCAAGGATTGGCAGCAGGCCCAGGCCTCATTCTGAACCAGGGCCGAGGTAAATTTCCCTGCTCTGCCCCTCAATGACTGACATTCTAGAAAATAGGCAGATGCTGAAACTCAAAGGCCTTAGCACCTTCTCCATGAGCTACCAGTGCTGCAAATATATCATCCTTTGATCTTCAAATGGCATAATTTATATTTCCAAGTAAACAAGAAATATGCATCTAAAATTATTCAAAGGGATAAATGGGTTTTGTTCAAACAACAAAAAGGAAATAGAACCTTTTCTTTTACAAAGGAAATTACATACTTTAGAAAAACCTAAAAATAACTTCTAATTGAAGAGAATATGAATATCCCCTAAGGAAAAAGAAGCAGCTAATTATAATAAGAGATTTAATGAGATTATCACATACCTTAATGGCTCTAGAGTCACTGTGGACTTTTTTTTAATTGTTAGGGTAATCTGTACCTTTGATGACTTAGAGAAAATGGATAGTTTTCCACTAGGTTATTGGAAAACTACTTTATTAAGTTCTTCCAACTCAAAGTGCTCAAATAAAGCCAAATCACAATGAATCTAGATATAAAGAGATACTGAGCCTTCCTGAAAGTGAAATACAAAGCAGATGTGCCAAGAGCTACTTTCAAAAAATGAAACCCTGCACCATGCTTCAGATGCCAGGATGCACAGAGCTGCCCCTCGTGCATGTGTCTCTCTCTGGCAGCGATGTGATGCTATATGACAGGGAGCCAAGCTAGAAGGCTCAGAGGACCCAGAGGACCACCTCTGTCACTGGAGACCCTCTGCAACCTGGCAGACACTCTCCTTCCAGCCTCTCTCTTGTTAGCTCTTGCCTGACTCTCCTCCCTCAATTACCCTCCATTCTCCCACCTGTCTTACCCAGTGCTCTCCCTTCTCTGCACCTCTCCCATGCCAGGTATTACCTTTGCTGGAAAGGCTTCCTCACTCAGTCAGACCTCTTTGTTGGCCATCGGCTGCCTGCCCAGGGCAGAGAAAAATATAGACAGGGGTCCTGCCTTGATAGAGCTTAACTGTTAAGTGGGGGGTACACACACACAAAACAAGTAAGCAAATAAGATCATTTTGGAGTCTACTGAGAGCTATGAAGGAAATCAATAGAGCAGCATAATAAAGAGTCGCTGGGGCCAAGAGGCAGGGCTACCTACACGGGGCATCAGGGAGGCATCTCTGAAGAGGTGACATTAAAATGAGAACTGAAGAATGAAAGGAAGTGTACCATGCAAAGAACAGGAAATGAGCTTCCCAGAATCTGGGATAGAAAATGTGAAGGCTCTGGGGTGGGAATGGAATTGGTAAACTCATGCGATTGAATTGAAATAAGAATGGCCAGAATACAAGAGATGCCAAGTGAGGTCAAAGAGGTGGGATTACATAGGGTCATGCAGGATCTATAAGGCCATGGAAGGGAGTTTGTGTTTAATTTCTAGTGAGATAGGACGTCATTGGAGAACTTAGAGCAACAGAATATTATGATCAAATTTATATTTTAAAAATATTGCTCTGACTCCAGTATGGAGAATGCATTTTAATTTGGGGTGGGGGTGGGAGGGTAGAAACAGCAAGATCTGCCAGGAAGTTACTGCCATAGACCAGGTAAGGGAGAATGTTGGCCTGGAATAAGATGGTAATTGTAGAGATTGAAGAAAGTGAATGGATCCTAGTTATATTTCTGAAGGTAGAATCGACTGCTCTTGAGGAAGCCTTGGTCTTGAAGGGTAAGGGAAAGGTAAAATACAGAATGACTTGAGGCTTGGAGACTTAAACACTGAGATGATGGTGGCAACATCTAATGAAGTGAGGAAGACCAGGGAAGAAAAAGATTGAAGGAGGAAAATGGGAGTCGTATTTTGGACACTGAGATATCTGTGACACATCCAAGTGGAGATGTCAAGCAGCAGTTTTGATGAGAATAAGTCATAAAGTAGGAGCGAGTTCCAATCCCACTGCTGAGACTGAAATCCTACCCTTTTGGTTTTCTCTCTACATTTAAATATTTATCCCCTTGGAACAGAAGTTCTACTTCTGGGTATCTCTCTTCCAGGAAATACTGACACAATGTACAGAGGCATGTACTACGGTATTTATTGTAGCATCATTTGTGATAGCAAAAAATTAAGATCAAACTATTCACACACACACATACAAAAAAAAGAGCCTCATAAACCACACAGTACATTCAGAACCCGGAATCTCTGACAGTAGTTGATGGAGAGTTCTAGTATTATAAAACAAGATCACAAGCTATATTTTTATGTAAAAAGAAAAAGCCAAGTTATAGAATTACATATAAGATCTCATTTATGGGGAAAAGTAGTATTATACGAAGATAAATGCATATATAAACAAATCCATAAAGATGTGACTCTGTAAAATTACATCCGCAGAGGAGAAGAAGAGTGGGGGGAAGTAGGACCTGGATTCTTTATTCTACTCAAGTAATGTTGGAATTTTTATAAGAAAAATATATCATTTTAATATCTTAAAAAATACTTACACCAGTAAGTCCTACCCATGGACCTCAAAAACAATGAATTCTACTCCTTTATTTTACAGAAGAGAGAAGCAAGGACCAGAGAAGTTGAAGTAACTTATCAAACTTTCATAGCTAATTGAGCCTGAATGCAGGTTTCCTGGTAGGTGAGGCTATTTGGCTCTTAGAGTTGTTGACATGTGTCTTAGTTTGAGCTGCTGTAACAGAGTACCCCAAGCCCGGGCGGCTCATAAACGAAGGAAATTTATTTCTCACAATTCTAGCAGTCCAAGATCTCACAATTCTAGCATGGTCACTCTCCAGTGAGAACTCTCTTCTAGACTGCAGACTTCCACTTTCTTGTTCTATCCTCACATGGCAGAAAAAGTGAGGGACCTCATCTCTTTTACAAGGACACGAATCTCACTCATGAGGGCTCTCCCTCCTAATACCATCACATTGGAGTTTAGAATTTCAACATATAATGTTAGGGGAACACAAACATTCATCCATAACAACATGTTGGTATATTTTATTAGCATTTGTGCATGTTAATTTCATTTATTCAGTATATATCTGGCTATAATGTGTGGATTTTGAGACTAAATGTGTGCAA
>NC_048218.1:72234662-72235170 GCF_002007445.2 Ailuropoda melanoleuca
GGGAAAAGTAGTATTATACGAAGATAAATGCATATATAAACAAATCCATAAAGATGTGACTCTGTAAAATTACATCCGCAGAGGAGAAGAAGAGTGGGGGGGAAGTAGGACCTGGATTCTTTATTCTACTCAAGTAATGTTGGAATTTTTATAAGAAAAATATATCATTTTAATATCTTAAAAAATACTTACACCAGTAAGTCCTACCCATGGACCTCAAAAACAATGAATTCTACTCCTTTATTTTACAGAAGAGAGAAGCAAGGACCAGAGAAGTTGAAGTAACTTATCAAACTTTCATAGCTAATTGAGCCTGAATGCAGGTTTCCTGGTAGGTGAGGCTATTTGGCTCTTAGAGTTGTTGACATGTGTCTTAGTTTGAGCTGCTGTAACAGAGTACCCCAAGCCCGGGCGGCTCATAAACGAAGGAAATTTATTTCTCACAATTCTAGCAGTCCAAGATCTCACAATTCTAGCATGGTCACTCTCCAGTGAGAACTCTCTTCTA